>NW_027413480.1:7336933-7525257 GCF_048544455.1 Silene latifolia | reverse complement strand
AGTAATTATAGTTTAAGTGATTACATGTTCAAAACCAAAACCGATAGAAGGAAATACAAGTTCTCAAAACTATCTACTATCAAAATACTATCAAGCGACAGACACAAATGGAAGACTTCTAAACCGCAACGTGGTGACTCATCCCGCTATTCCATACGCATCGTCTCATACCTGCTCAATAATCGCTCACCACGTTTTAAAACATTTAAACAGGGTCAGTACTAATCACACAATTCAATATATCAACAATAAGATAAACAGATGACTTAACCGTCACACACACACACCATCACACCAATCTCTACAATCTCAATCACCGATCGTCCACTGGACCAGCCCGCGATGGGGACCGCAATGCCGTTCCTACCTAAGCCCCGCTCATCATACCGAGCGATAACCCCGTCCATTAATGTGCACATCCCCTTCCGTGGCGGGTTCCACGAAGGGCGAAACTAGGGCGTGAAGCCACTCCCGCAAGTGACTCCACTCACCGAGAACGCATCTCGAGAACCGAGAACAATCAATCACAATCACAATCACAATAGTCACAATACAATTACTATATCAAACAATCAATCTCAACACATCAACAATCATCCCATTATGGGACTAATACCGAGTAGGAAATCCTACCGGAAAGCAACACAATCATCGACGATCTAGCAAAATTGTCTCAAAACCTCTCCTCTACAAATCCTTCTCCTATCACATAATCACATAATCACAATCTAACTCGAACAAATCATAAAAACCCCCAATTCCCAAAATTAGGGTTTAACGAAACTTAAAGAAATACTATAAAATTGGTATGTAGATCTTACCCTCGACGCAAGGATCACAAAGGTATAAAGAACAATAAAATCCGACCTCTCAAGCTCCGGGATTTGCCAATAATGCGGATGAAGCGAACTACGTAGTTTCAATCTCCTTTTTGACTGAATTAGGTTTATAAAAGTGTTTACTAAAGATGACGACATATTATATATACTAATCCGCGTTATTAACAAAACCCGTCAAAACATAACCCGTCAACCGAGCTACTCGATCGAGTAGCTGAGGTACTCGATCGAGTGCCCCCTTACTCGATCGAGTATCAAGGTTACTCGATCGAGTACCCAACAGGTCAGAAACTATTTTAAAACCGCAACACACCCTTACTCGACAGAGTAAGGCCTACTCGATAGAGTACCCATAGACTCATAAAACCGTAGTATTACAGTCTTCCCTCCTTAAAAAGAACTTCGTCCCCGAAGTTCAACCCATACATAAAACAAACCTACCAACTTGACTAAGACACAACTACATAGCTAAGAACTCAAGAACTCGACCAAACATAAAACATGAACTCTTAACACCCACTCTACCAACTATGTTTACTTCTTTAACATGACTCACGATATCGTATCCACCACATATATATCTCTCATGACACCAACTCCATACATAACCAACTACCATCCTCTAACGCTGCTAGCTCCACAATATCATCCACTATCAAATCCAAAATCGAGACACTCATAGACATCAAACGGAATGTTACATTCTACCACCCTTAAAAGGAACTTCGTCCTCGAAGTTTACTTACACTCATAAAATCATCATCCAACTGTCAACACGGGTGAAATATTCTCACACTACTAAACATCGAACTACTACAAGTACGGCCATGGCCTTTTATAAGTATCATCCACAAAATAAATCAATCTTTTATTCTACATCCAGACTCAAACTTGTAGTTATATTTCCATATGCACAACTATAAAAATCTCTTTTATCGCATCCTACTCCTCTTAAGACAAATGTTACGTCCTCGTAACTCACTAATACTATATCCTTAGTTATATCCTCTCATTATTCTCATCACCTTCACATGTCATAGATAACCACCTATACCCTCATTTCTATAACCATTCCTATTTCCAAGGCTCTCTTACTTAAACAGTTCTCCCACTACAATTCACTCGTCACACCACCTAACCTATACCTCAAAATCTTTAGCTTAACCCAAAACTTCAACTTTTCCACATTACCGCAACATGACATACCTCTCTATATAAACTATATAAAAAAAAATCCCATCGTCAAAAGCATAACTCACGATCCACACTTGTTACGTACACTCACACTAGCTCCTCAAGTTCTTTTCTTTCATTACCACAAAACTCACACATAACTTAACATGACACCAAATCCCAATACCCTGCACTGACTATCTCAACCAAAGATTATGACCCACCTGCATCTTTCAGGTCATTACCACATATGTTTGACGATTCACTTGCCATTACCATGTCCACTAAAGCCTTATCTAGAACAAGATCAAAATTACTGTAACAACCTCTCATAACCGTGTCCCATCAACAGAATATCACTATAGCATGACAACAACGAAAACATATACAACTCTATTTCATATCATACTCTACCCTCATTCCCAAACTTAACCTGGTAAAGAAAACATCAATAAACAAGACCACTGTCTATCCGCACAAACTGAGACTCGCAGGGAGCAACATCAAACAAAACAACAATCTATGTATAACTGGTATGTACTTTCGAAACTCGAATCATAATCATCCCGCCTACTCCACCACAACCGGTGACGGCATCGCAACACCGCCACCAACAGCCACACCGCAGTGCGAAAATACCCGCATCACAACACTAAATACCGTGCCCGGATCACCACCCGAGGCACCACAACCATATCGATAGACATCCCAATCACATATAATTCCCATAACACTGACTCAATATGACATTTCGAACAAGAAAACTCACTCAAAACCGTTTTATTAGATTATAACACAACATATTATGCGGAATAAACTGACAAGAATCTCATGAACATCATCCTTACCATATCACAGAATAAACATGTATCATCAATACACATACAATTTTAACTATCCATGCCAGATCAATTAAATTATTACCTTTTGAACCTCATTCCATTAGTATACCGTACCCAATATAAATTACAAAGTAATCATATAACAACTTATAATTATCACACCATACCGCTTCTCGTGAGGTCACAACCTCACACACACATTTATATACATCTTAGACCCATAATCACAACCAACTAGTCAATCCTGATCACGTAAGTTACCACCTGATAAAAGTTACCTCTCACTCGAGCTTAACTCGTATACTCCTCATAACATATTCTCCCATTCGCATATCCATCACCCCCTGCAAAATGTAACCATACCATTAATACTCAACTACTAACAACCGCCTTATATAACTACATCTTATGCTCTCTCACAACCATACATATAATTCTGGTCTCTACAAAGTTAACCTCTTTAGAATTGCTGTTTTTCTAATGTACCGTCAGCCTTAACCACTAGTCACGAACCATAACACTACCACTGTTCGGGCATCAAACCTCTTACACTCATCTCTAAACATCACGATTTCCTTCCTATCTGTGGTTAGCATCCCAAATAACGAACATCAAATCCATCAACAACACTACCTCAACATTCCTCCCAATACTATCCTTAATTGTGTCATTATCTAATTCTCCACCAAAATCTCATATCATGCAGATATTCTACCAACTTCTTACTTTCCTTAATTACTCAAAACTCAAGACTAATCATGTTGTCCCGAAACTCCTATATAACCATTAACTAACATCCTCATGATTGGTACCACACATCTCGACGACTCCTTACCTCTATATCACATAACTCCGGTCAACATTTTCCTAGTTTTACTCCCCTCTTTCTTTTCTTTTACCCTCGACAAAAACAACTAACTATTCAACTCCTTATCAATTATACCCAACTCTTTAGTGTTCCGGTTACTTTCTCATTGCTCCCAAAACTCACATCTCATTATTTCATATCGATATCATCTCACTCTTTCTTACCATGGGTCCTCTCTCATCACTCCACTCACTCACACTTGTAACTAATTCGTCCATAAAAAAAAAAAATCAACGTTTAATGTTCAAACAATTACATCTCCCTTTTTACATCTCTAGAAATCAAAATTCTTTTTATACCGTTAATTGCCCAAGGAAGTCACACATTAGTTTTGTCTCTCGATAACACAAGTTTCCAAACTCAGTCACTATCTGCAAATCCACGTCGCGACATATCTCCATTAAGTTCACTATATACCACTCTTCTCAATTCCTCTAAAACGACCTTTCATTACCTATATCCTTACTCAACACTATTTCTAACCATCTCCCTCCATAATTTGTTATACATCTAAGGTTGCTACTATCCACATCATTTCTTTCAATCTTTTCGTTCTCACGTTCCTTAAACTTACATCATCCCTTGCCCACATTCACTTACATTTCATTACTCAACATACAACCATGTCACTCATCTCGTCTCGCACAACATGCTATATGCCTCAATTAAGCCTTACCAATCTTCCTTTTCTTTTTCCTCTACCTATCACAACACATATAAATCATGTTCTCCCCACCGAACTCATACTCATCATAGGTGCCACTCTTTACATCATAAGATTGGGTAACTTACGCATCAGGATCAACATACATGTAAAACAATGCATAAAGAAGTAAAATAACATCTTTGAATTAAACATAATATGCAACGAAGTCAAAAGATAAGCATATGACCCAAAACAGGGGTCACTAGATCGAGTACAGGCCACTCGATCGAGTAAGTGACTTACTCGATCGAGTAGCTGAAGATCAGAAGCACGCAAAACAAATCACCAGGGCTACTCGATCGAGTAACTAACGTACTCGATCGAGTGCCCCCTTACTCGATCGAGTACCAAGGATACTCGATCGAGTACCCCAATTCTCAAGACTTTGTGCGGTTTTTAAAACGATCATAACTCACTCATTTCTTGGTCGTTTGGGGCGTGTGACCTATCGTTAGAATCGTAAAAGAACAAACTATCACCTCCAATTGGAATCACATTAAAATCATTTGTGCATCTCAAGTTATAACAGTTTAAATACAACTTTGTTGTAATCAGACGACATCACTATTTGATTTTACTTCCAAACAACGTAAGCGACAACAAGGTAAACAAAACAACCCAAAAATCATAACACCAGTATTGCTAATCATATGTTACTATGTTCAAAGCCAAGCAACAACATTCATCATGCACATAGATTATTTAACTTGTTAATCACGATTTACTCACATGCTCTTATTTTATAACTTCACGTACACAATAACATAATATACGACATGAAATCCCTTATTCACATGTTACTAACATAGCAAAAGTAGAAAATCCACTTCCATCACATAAACATGTCCTCCACATGAATTTCATATTCTCATGCAATTCCTTAACTCATCTTTTCAACCAATTCAAAACAACATTATAAACCAACCGTCTTGCAATTCATGTATTCAATCAATGACAATTATAATCATATCATCATTATCCTTCACTACACATCTCACATACTCCACATGTATACATCCATTGATTCATACAACACCTTACTATATAGATACACAACACGCAAAGTATGCACATAGCGATCCCGACTCATATCCCATGTGACCGGTTCAAAATTGTAGGGCGAGTTCGCGACTTTAGGACGTCTCCCAAGTCTTTGCATTAGCTCCTACAACTTCTACCCCGAGTTCATTTTAATTAGACTCCCTAGGTTCATTAGATTCATTGGTTACAGGTTTCAGGATCGTCGCTCTGATACCATTTGTAACACCCCCATATTCCAAGTGCCTTACCAGGACCACTCAGGTATAAGGATACTACCATCTCGGTTGCCCGAGGCAATGAATATCATAAGACAATAAAGAAACGTACTTTAAAAGTAATTATAGTTTAAGTGATTACATGTTCAAAACCAAAACTGATAGAAGGAAATACAAGTTCTCAAAACTATCTACTATCAAAATACTATCAAGCGACAGACACAGCGGAAGACTTCTAAACTGCAACGTGGTGACTCATCCCAGCTATTCCATACGCATCGTCTCATACCTGCTCAATAACTGCTCACCACCCCCGAATGGATCACCACAGTTTTTAAAACATTTAAACGGGGTCAGTACTAATCACACAATTCAATATATCAACAATAAGATAAACAGACAGCTTAACCGTCACACACACACACCATCACACCAATCCCTACAATCTCAATCACCGACTGTCCACTGGACCAGCCCTGCCAGTGGGGGACCGCAGCCGTTCCCACCTAAGCCCCGCTCATCATACGAGCGATAACCCTGTCCATTAATGTGCACATCCCCTTCCGTGGCGGGTTCCACGAAGGGCGAAACTAGGGCGTGAAGCCACTCCCGCAAGTGACTCCACTCACCGAGAACGCATCTCGAGAACCGAGAGAACAATCAATCACAATCACAATCACAATAGTCACAATACAATTACTATATCAAACAATCAATCTCAACACATCAACAATCATCCCATTATGGGACTAATACCGAGTAGGAAATCCTACCCGGAAAGCAACACAATCATCGACGATCTAGCAAATTGTCTCAAAACCTCTCCTCTACAAATCCTTCTCCTATCACATAATCACATAATCACAATCTAACCTGAACAAATCATAAAAACCCCCAATTCCCAAAATTAGGGTTTAACGAAACTTAAAGAAATACTATAAAATTGGTATGTAGATCTTACCCTCGACGCAAGGATCACAAAGGTATAAAGAACAATAAAATCCGACCTCTCAAGCTCCGGGATTTGCCAATAATGCGGATGAAGCGAACTACGTAGTTTCAATCTCCTTTTTGACTGAATTAGGTTTATAAAAGTGTTTACTAAAGATGACGACATATTATATATACTAATCCGCGTTATTAACAAAACCCGTCAAAACATAACCCGTCAACCGAGCTACTCGATCGAGTAGCTGAGGTACTCGATCGAGTGCCCCCTTACTCGATCGAGTATCAAGGTTACTCGATCGAGTACCCAACAGGTCAGAAACTATTTTAAAACCGCAACACACCCTTACTCGACAGAGTAAGGCCTACTCGATAGAGTACCCATAGACTCATAAAACTTTAGTATTACACCATAAGTCCCGGTGCCCAACTCAATGCTCCTCCTCCACTTCCACTCCTATAGAAAACACCACCCCAACCCTCATGGGAGACACCACCCACTTCCTCATCGTAGGTATTATCCCCGCCCCCTTGGTAGGTATCACCCACGTTCTCTTGGTATCCACCATCTACATTCTCTTGGTAGCCACCACCTTGATAAGCATCGCTAAAGAAACTTTCGTTGACATAGTGAGGTCCCGCCCAAGGACCAAGCAAGTGTCCATCTCCGTGAGGGATCCTAGTACTCCAATCTGAGGGTTGGATTCCTTAAGCTTTGAAGACTCCCGAGGTGTCACCATCCCCGGACTAAAAACTAAGGCATTGCGTGGGTCTTATACCTTGGTTGTAGTTAAACTCATGCATGCCTCTTAGGACTAAAGGGTTATTCACTCTCTCAATAAGGTCCGCCATGGGGTATTGATGATTATAAGGTGGCGGGGGTTGGGCATATCCCTCGGTGTAAGATGGCATATGCATGGAATGCCTAGGAGGGTCATGGTAATGCGAAGGCTCGCGCATGAAAGAAGAACACAGTGCATAAGTAGAGTGCTTAGCTAGGGCGATCAATAGGCGGTGAAGGCATGTGCACATATAAGGATGATGGAGTATGTGGAGAAGTCCTAGGAGGGTCGGGAAGGAGCGGCGATATCGGATCACGCCCTACTGCTTCGCCATCAAGGGTATAAGTAAGCCCATTCGGGATGAGGTAAGATCGGGCCGGAGGACTAGGTGGGGTCCTTTTCGGGCAAATGGGCGGTCTTGGGCAATCTGCCGAGAGCGGGAAGCTTCATGAATAGGTCCAAATTTACCTTCCACGAATAGCCAACCTTATCTTTCCTATCCGTGAGCCAAAACATACCATTCATATCGGGGATGTCACAGTAGGGAACCTTGGTACTCATCGGCCTATCAATCTCCCCTGGGTCATAGCCTAATAGATTCTTAGCCAACCTAGTCACCAACGCACCACTATCAAAGGAGCATTTATCGGATTTAGTCATCCTCTCAAAAGCCAAGCTCACCATGGTCACGGGGCTAAAGTAAAATCGCTTCTCATAGAAGGGGTTGAGGTAAGAGCTTAAAAGTAGTACCTCAGTGGAGTTGAGCTTAATAGGGTCTCTTCTCCCATAGAGGATATGGGTCAAGGTGCGGAGAAATATCTTTAGGACAGGGTGCTCAGCATCATTGATTTTCATAGCACTCACATCGGTGTGTTGGTTTCCCGTATAAAGGTCAATGTATTTTGTGGCTTTCATCTAATGTCTATCTTGTCAAGGGTAAAGTCGATGCTCTTTCCCACACCTAAACGCTCTGCGAAGGTATCACTCGGTAGGTTGAAGGAAGTATTTTCAAGGCGGAAACTCACGGAGTGATCTCCTTTGTTATAGACAAAAGAGCTAAAAAATTCTAGGGTGAGGTTTCGGTAACATATCTTCGCTAAATTATACAAACCCTCCATCCCAAGGACCCGAAAGATATCATGCACCTCCTCTTCTATTCCCAAGGAAACCAAGGCATCCTCCGAAACACATATAGTGGCGTTCATCCTTCGTTATGCGTAGGCTAGAAAAGCGTTCTTATGAGGTTCACTTTCAAAGGCTATTCCCGGGTATCCCGGGTGAGTAAAGGCGGGTGGTGCTTCCTGTTGAGGTTGGGGTTATTGTTAACGGGCATTCCTCCCGCGGGTGCTCCTCGTATTCCTTGACATGCTAAAAAAGAGAATCACACACAAGATATGGAATGGAAAACGTAAGAATTGGAACTCAATTTAGGATATGAATGAAATTTTTTTCTACTTCTCAAATTGGTGGATGACACATAAAAAGGAGATCCCAATATAGTTCTCTTGTATTGTAACCATCATTCCAAAATTTTCTCAAGTTATAAATTCTTCTCCGGAAATTGAAATTCGTGTGATACAATATGGTTTAAAACATAACTTTAATCATATGTACTACCCTTCCTTATCCTCCAAATTGTTCAACTTGACTCAACCATGACATACTACACTAGACTCTTACCATAATAGTCATTTGCTCAAATCTTGAAAATTTTAACACTTTAAAGTCCTAACTTAAGAGGTTACATGTTATTGAAATCAACTAAACCCATTAAAGCGATTAAGACAAGAGTTGGCTTGGTAAAATTCAAAATCCGGGTAAGTGTAGATACCTCATTTCTACACCTCCCGCCAACCACCCAGTGATGACTGGGCCGCATGTTTGATACGCGGAATGATTTATGACAGTCCGTAAGTTCATCGTTAAGTGATAGCTCAAACACTCGAGTCAACCCCTTGGTCCTCATCTATGCACTGATATGGTCGTTTTGACAGTAATTAGAGTTCATTTGGAGTCCGGGTCAAAAACCGCTTCATTTTCTAAAAAATGCCGAGTCGGAATATTCCGGAATGTTCTAGAATTCTCTAGATATTTATTCCTAATTAAAGTTAATATTTTAAGTAAATATATGCCGTAATATTGTATTTTATGGAATAAGGAAGTGTATATCTACCGAAATTCCATAATAAAACGCGGAAATCTTTCTTGCCGAGGAGGAAACCTCTGGGGAAATGACGCAGCAGCTGTTGCGCCTCTTCGAAGAATCGCAGTTGCTGCTGCGCCTCTTCTCCAGCCCTCTTTTCGCATCTTTCAGAATATTTCCGTGATTTGTTTCCATATCCGTGTCATTCCTAAACTCTTCCATATGTTTAGTATAAATAGAGGCTTCGGCCTCCATATTTGGCACGCGAGTGTTCCGCCCCTTCTTTCTCTCTCTTTGCATTCTAGACTATGCTATTGCCTTTTTACGCCTACGTGCTTGATCAATCGACCACGTAAGCTCATATCATTTTGAGTCCCAGTCACGTTGCAATGACCGACCAATTTGACCGACTCCACATTTAATCAACCTAATCAATCTACTAAATCCTCTAACGATGGCACTTTTCACGCATATTCGAGTCGAGCAATCACTAAAACGATAATTTTAGTCAATATCGTTTCGCAAACATGTAAGTCTGAGGGTGTAAATCCCATTTTATTATTGTACTTTTATTTTGTATTAATTAATGTAGATCTATATCAAAAGCACGTTCGAAAACCTATTTAAAATCCGCTTTTTAAACCGTTTTTACGAAACAGCAGAGGTCAGACGTCGAGAAGAAACGCAGCAGTAGCTGCACCTCTTCGAAGGATCGTAGCCTTGCTGCGCTTCTTCCAGAGGTTACTTGCTGCTCCTCCTCTTCTTCTTCTTCCTTGACTTCCTCCAAATTTCTCCTTTTTTTATTTCTTTCGGTTTCCTTCGCCCTTTTTGTTATTTTCGTATATAAATCATGTTTTAACAATTCCCTATTAATTACGATGCTTAATTCGTCCTTAATCCCGAGTAATTCAATACTTGCGAGTTTTCGCCGTTTTAATTCAAATCGATTCTTCGGTGTTTCGACTTGTTCATGTCGACGCTCTGGAATCCTAATTTGATACATAAGTTTTCTTTCGGATCTTATTTGTCCAGTTTCGTCTTTATCTAACCTCAAGTTTCTCCTCTTTTATATTTCCGACACGAGTTCATTGTATAATCGTAATCATGTAAACCGCTGTAATTTCTTATTTTTGATTCGTTTTATGACTTGTCCAGATACATATAATCGGTTAAAACACTTCAATTCGAGTCTAATATTGATAATTCATCCTAAATCTACCAACGAACGATAACAATGTTGCGGTTCTGACTTCACGGCCAGAACCCAGCTCTAGAACAGACGCCTGAAGTTCTGCGCCTCTTCCAGAGGACGCAGCAGATGCTACACCTGTTCTGGGTTGGTTTCTGCCTCTGACCTCTTTCTCGCTTTGACGTAGCTCCTAAGTATGGCTGAAATCGACTATTATTCGTATTATCACCTCTAATCTGAGATATTTTCATATTTTTAATTCTAATTTTATTTTCCTTTTCTTTTCTTCTTTGAAATCCCGTTTTTTAGCGTGCTTTTGACGTAGATCAAATAAGCCTTGTAGTTTTGTAATATTTAATTATTGTAATTCATTTGTCGTAATTATTGCTATGTATGATTTAATTGTATGACATTCATATGTATTGAATCTAACATCTATTTCGACCAAATCGTTTGCTAAAACACGTGATAACCGACGTAGTCTAATTTCACATGCTAGGATTAATCTATGTTTGTTGCATTGCATGCATTACATCGACGACATATCAAATATGAACAATTTCCCTAATCATTAGTAGAGGCCGCTATCATGGCGGGCGGGATTAGGTGTTCAAATAAGCGAGCTTCCTAATACGTACCCTCACCCCTTACTCAAAATCTCTGTGAACATCCGTGTTCATTGGCATCACGAGATTCATTCTAGACATAGAATGCTAAGGGTAACGAATTTCTTAGTGTCCATGTCACTACTTTCTGTCTTGACATGACGCGAAGTATTCGAACGGTTCCAATTTTCCATAAAAATTGTTGGCGACTCCACAAATGCAGGTTTGTCAAACCCTTCACCGGTTTCAATGCCTCTCAAATCGGTAACGGCCCATGAGTTGCTAGTGCCGCCACCTCGAAACCAACGCGCGGGTGCGCGCAGCACGGGTGGCTGTGTCCACAGTTCGGCAACTCCGCTGGGGATGATACACTTACGTGTTACCTAGGGTAAAACTTGAACAAGGTTAGGGAATAGTTTATACGAGACAGTTGTCGATTTTCATTACTCGACCTTCTTAGGTCGTTTCATTTGGTCTTCCTAGGCCCTTAACCAACCCATTCGACCAATCATCCCATCCAGACGGTCCAAATTCCTATCTTGGCCTAAAGATGGATAGCGATTGACATCAACCATACTGTGGTACATACTCGTGTTTGTATCGAGAGCTTTCATTACTCGAGGAAATGGACTAGGAACCGACCTTACTCATGTTTGGTACGAACCTCTCCATAGACCAGGGTTTGATTGCTTGGTATGGCAAGCCACCTTTTTAAACCAAAACCCTTTAAATTCACTCAGCATATCGTTATAATGCCCATATGTATGTTTGTATCATATACCTGATCACCATTTGTAAACAAAACCATGACGGAATTTAGTAAAATAAAATCCATTTTCAAAATATAAACATTTTAAAAAAATGGCCTAAAACAGCGCAGAATCAGCCGAAACTCTGTCCAAATATCATGTCAAACATCGGGCCTCAAATCCATTTCAAAGCTCAGTTTGAGTCAGCACTCCTACAACTACACTACAGTTGTCTAGGACGAACATTTCAAAATCTGTCATTTTCAAATCCTACTTGACACAGTGGCACACACCCACTTCACGAGTCGAGTCTTTTTTTTTGAGTACGTGTGCAAAAAATGATCGATCGTGTTTTTGATACGTCATCGATTTCGTATCCTCAGTCCGAAATGGTGGTAACTAGTTAAGGAATTGTTAATGGTGAACCCGAACAACCCGTAAATGGTAATGATCATATCCTAGCTGCACTCCTTCTTTAGAGGGTCCCATTTCCGACGCGCTCATGCACGATAATTCTCCACCCTTTGAAGAACCAGAAGTCAACCTTCCACCAGTCCTACTGGAGCTAAAAGCGACTCCGATTTGGAGGAGCAACTAATGTATCTCAAGGGAGATGACATCTACAGAGAAAACAGTCGCAAATATGAGGCAGTAAATGCTCAACTGCCAACTAACTTCAACATGTCTGACATCCCGAAGTTTAAGGGGCATGAAAACCCTTTGAACCATATTCGTGCAATCAAAGATTATATGTCTATCAAAGGCTTAGGCCAGAGATGTAATACCCCGTATTTTATATAATATAATTAATTAAGTCATAGTTGAGTCGAGTTAATTGTTTAGTCGTGGTGATATATATTATTTTACTAATTATGTCGGGATAATAGTTGAGTCGAGTTAATTGTTTAGTCGTGTTGATATCGTAAAAGCGAGTTGTTGCATAAGTTATTTGAGACGGGTTTATATGGTATTCGAGACGTGAGCTAAACCATTTACCCTCGACCCATTTGGGTTTACCCAATATCATGTTTAACCCAATTAACCCAACACCCAACATCATGTTCTAACCTAAGTTTTAACCTAATGTTTTTACCCTAGCAATACACGACACACACCTCACCCGCCTCCCTTCTTCATCAGCTTCGACCTCAACCTGCACACAAAACGAGAGGGAGAGAGAGAGAGTGGGTGTCGACGGCGCAGCAAGGAAGACCTTAGGGTGGTTGTCATCGACCATAGACGACCCTGGTGGCTGTTGTGGCGGCAGGAAAAAGGTAAGAGACAACCTTCTCCGCTGTTTCATATTTCTGTCGGGTTTTTGGATGCGGTTGTGTGTCTTAGACAGGCGCTGGTGGTGGTGGTTGACGGGATATAGGAGTAGTGTGGTGAGTGGCGAGTAGCTTGGTGGTTGTTGGGGTGGTTGTAGGTGATTAGGGTGGCAGAAACAGGCGGTATCGATGGAGGGGGCAAAACGGGTTTTGGTTACGGTTTTTCAAAGTAGTTTTAGACGGCTAGGTTTGGGGTGGCACCACCGTGGACTCGGGGGAGGTCGAAATGGTGGTGCCACGGTGTTTAGGTTCGTGGGCTGACGGCGAGTTGGATGGTGGTTATGTGGCAGGGGGTGGTTGCTGGTTGCGGTGGTGGTAGGAGATAAACAGGGGGTGTTTGGTGGGGCTTGGCGGTGAACCAGGCCAGATGCCAGCCCTGGTTCGACTCGCCGGCGGCAGTCGACCAGGCTGGTGGTGGTTGTTGGTGGTGGGGTCGAAGTGGGGAGCAGGTCTGGTGGTTGTCGCGGTGGGATAGGTGGCGCGTGAGGAGTGTGGGTGCGTGTGAAGGGGGTAGGGTTGATGACGGGCTGTTTTGTTTTCGAAACGGGTTTTTCCATGAGTTTGATCGTTATAATTCGTTATTTGGTCTTATTCATAATTTATTTAAATTAGTTCCCGAGTTATTTAAAATAATTAGAGGCGGGTTTTGAGTCGGGTTTGTTAAAAGAGAAAAGTTACTATTTCGGGAAAGTTTCTATTTTGGGAAATTCTATATTTAGTAGTTAATAATAATAAATATTATAATGGTTTTAGGTGACGGACTTGTGAAGGATCGATAATCAAATTCATTGCCTTATTTCTGGACTCGCTTAATCGCTTAGTTGGATTCGCGGGCACTTTGAGGTAGGGGAAACACACTTGACTCCTTACCGTATTATTGAATTGAGTTGACTTGTTTGTGTTTCATATGACCAAGCTGAGATCGTTGACTTGTTCGTGGTTGTGATTGATGTTATGTTTCATGTAATGAGGTGGGGTTGATCGAATCTGTTAGTGTTGAGTATGTTATTCCAATCTTTTGATAGCTGGCATGATTTCATTCATTAATATACACATTGTGTTGCATTATTACTGTTGAGCATTTCATATGCATTGGAGTTGGAGGATGGTGTAGGAGTGACGATGTTGAGATACGATGTGGATTGTGATAAGGCCCAGGCGGGTTCTCAGACTTGCCCTGGTGTCCTCAACAAGAAGTGCGGCGGATCGGCTACGGTCGATATATATAGTTTACCGGGGATCGGTATGGCTGGGTTGTCCGGGTTATGAGATATGAGAAATGAGATATGAGATATGAGTTGAGATGGAGATGGAGGTGACGGAGGATCATGCATATCATATTTTGTTGTTCAATTGTTTTCCCTACTCGCCTTCGGTGACCACATGTGTATTCGTGTACGCTGTGATGATCCAATTATTGGGGAGCAGTTGACAGTATTTCGGAGACCGATGGGAGCTGGCTGGGAAGAGAGTTTGGATGACGGACTTAGTGCCTAGCCCACCTTAGTCTTATTAGTAGCTTTATCGATCGTATCTTTTGGTCATATTTTTGGAGACTTTGTTTTATTCCAGTTGTAATCTCACTATAAACATTTTTAATAAAGTACTGTGTTTCTTTCCTTTGTATCTACTACCTCGGGTTTCCGAGATGGTAACACCGTCATTTATCCGAGGAGTCCTAGTTCGGCCCTTAAATAAATGGGGGTGTTACAAAGTGGTATCGAGCGAACGATCCTCGTGCCTTCTAAACCAATGAATCCAATGAACATAGGAAGAGTCTAAATAAAATGAACCCCGGGATAGAACTGTTAGGGGCACACTAAGGTAAGGTATGAGTTAGGGGCCCCCTCACACCGAACCAGCGCCCTCTCGGTTTGACCCGAAACCCCGAGTGTATATGAGAGAAAAGGTAGCAAAGTTGCATGAGGTTGAGCATGAAATTCATATATCGTTGCCTAAGTGTTAATCTGGTTGATACACGATTATTGCATAATCGAGTTCTTTGTATACCTTGAGACCCATATATTCTAACCACCTGTGCAGACAACGCTACGGTAAGTATTTTGTATGAATGATGACGTGAGCATATGATGTTGTGGAAATGAGGAATAAAATTTTCGAGTCCAGGTTAATAACCAGAAAATGTTGTGGTAGCCGTGAGTATGAAAATAATTGCGAGTCGATAATAGTTACCTAGTTGGATGTTGAATGATGTGTTGATAGTACTATTATGTCTAGTGATATGCGGTTATGTGACCCCGAAGCCATGCTAGTATAGTATCGTGATGGTAATGAGAGACACCATTGAATTGCTTGTTTCTAGTCGTAGCAAACGTGATTAGATGTAAGGGGTAGGTCGGGATGCGAAAGGATTTCTATGGGATAGATGTTTACGTATATACAAAAGTGCGAGATTTAAGTTAGGATGAGTTAGTGTCGATAGTATGGTTGTAAGAGGGTGGAACATGGAAAATGAATGATTTAGTGTTGAAATCCGTTTTGTTTGATTTTACTCTGTAATTGATCTTGCTGTCATTTCCTTTCTGTTAATTTTCTATGGATGAAATTTTTATGAGAAATAGCCTCGTGAGTTAGTGTTCTTTTGGCGTTGGTTTCATGCTTATAGGGTATACGGATTAAGAGTAATAAATGTTTTAGTGGGCTGTGGTCGGGAAGTTCCTGTGCAGTGATGTTTTGACCAACGTTTTTGTAAAAATCCTCATTTAATTTGTGTAAATGATTTTTGCATAATTCCAACTCCATTGACTAGAGGTTTCGCACACGTTTTCAAATTGATAAGCCACGCAAATTCTTGATGTCTCTATATTAAAGGGTAAGCTTTGCAAACTGACCCAAGTTTCGGACCAATTGCTGTCACATACTTGTTTGGACCAATTGAGTTGTAAAATTCTTTAAAAATTGAATTCTTGAACTTTCGACCTCCTTCTTTTTATCACGAACTATTAACTCTCTGTATGTTATGAAAAGTAATGTAACTCAAGTTTTCGTTGAACGGCTGTTTATTCGTGATTTTGAAAGTTACAACGTGAATCATGACCTGTAAAATGTACGTTCTATGTTAAGATTTCATACAGTTGTTTGATTAATTAATGAGCCTTAGTAATGTGAAATTATAATGTTTTACATGATGATAGTAGCACGCATGTTCAGTAGTTATATATCTTAACAAGTGATAAAATTAAAACTTAGTTGATAACATTGTTGGCATGATAGCATGAGTAAAATTGGATAGCTTAATTTGATTCTTAATCGAGGGTGAAATGTTTGTACGAGTCCAGTTGTTTGCATATTTTGTGGCATGTTGTAATACCTCTGTTGTTCATCATATTCGTATAGTGGTCGGGTATACATAAATATAAAACCATATTATCATATCTTGGTAAATTTGGTGGCGTTAAATGTCCTAATGTACTCGCATGAATATTTACAATAATGATGTTAAATATTTTACACAGGAACGGAAGTAATGGTTATGTCTAAATGTTCCCACATGTAGGATGTCATCTGAGTCCTAAGGTCCTTTATGTGAGTCTGTGTGCCTATAGTTATACTTATTGCTTTCATTGCATTAAATTATTTCAGTTGAACCTAAAACCTATAACATGATAATAAACAGTGTTGTTATTCTTGTTATTGAATATGTTCGTTATTACAATGTCGTAAAGTACTAATGTGATTCTTGCAAATGCATGGGTATGATATAAAGGAAACTGTTTGATATAACACGACAATTGGCATATTTATATTCTCGTGTCGTTACTATCAATTATATTAACATGAAGATTGTTATGATAACTATGTTGACAATTATAATAGGATAACCCTTTGATGATTCACATGATATGCATTGGTTTAAATGATAGTCGTTATAGTTACATTTAATTGAGTCTACGGGTTGCCTAAGTATTTAAGTCGTGCAAATCAGTGAAGTTTCCAAGTTGCTAATCTTTTACTATAGCTAGAATTCTACAAAGTATACGATGGTGAATGTATGTTTAAACTATTTATGCGATATCGGTTGTTTTGCTGAAAATGAGTGGTACTAAGTTGCTGGACACAATTGAACGATATGGTTGCTATGATGTCAAACACATGTGTGATATGGAAGTAGTGTTGTGTTGGCATGGATCATATGTTGTTACTTTTATTAGCGAATATGTTTCAGAATTTATATCAAACAAGTTGGCCAATTCGTGTTGTATGTCTGATGAGTAAAAAGGTTTTGATTACGTGTTATGTTTTCTATGGTTTCGAGGTGTTTAAGTAATGCTCATGTACCGCATGTTTTAATACTCTTGGTGATTTATTAGTAGCAGATTGTTCAATTATTCGGAATTGGTAACAGTTTTGACTTGGGAATGGAATTTGGTGGGGTCAATGTAGATTGTATGCTGGTTTACGTGTATTCTTGCAGTTGATATTTCTAAAATGATTGTTCTCTGGTAGATAATGCGAATTGTGATGATCTTGGGTTGACCAAAACCCCGGTATTACAACATTACCACGAAAACTTGTTATATATCTTTCGCACACTTAAACCTCGAGGATGAATCCCTTGTCTTAACACCCTTGTGTCTAAATTTGTTAACCTTCCATTTTGTAGGATGGATCCCTACAATGTACACCCGCAAGACTGTTACATGTCACTTGATGCGACTTTAATGAGCATTGTGAGAGACTTTGCACCGCCATGGACATGTATGGCCATAATGGGCACCTGAGTATTTAACTAATACTCGATTAAGAGCGTATACCCTTATCGATTCTTTCGACTCGGCATACTAAAGGACAACAAACGATTTTATATGAGAGAGTTGACCACCCATTGCATGAGGCTATTCCGTGACCCCAATTACTGCGGCGGGGCCAAATACCCGCCCGAGCATACCTTTGACTTTATAGCGGGCGACTGAGACACGAATTTTACGCTAATGTACCGATGCCGAAAATACGACCGAACCACCCATGCCGGACTTCGGGAAGAGGTGAACCGAGAAAGGGAATGACATAGAAGTCACCGAAAACAGAGGAAGCGCGACCTAAGGACCGTTAGGTTAGGGCTAGTAACACCATGATCGGTCTGTTGTGAAACCGTGTAAACCCTTGGTTCCTTCTTGTTGTTCTTTTAGTTCGATGTTGTGTTTTAAGTCAAGCATGAACTAAGTAATAAGTGATACTTGTTGACAATCGATTAATTTCATAATAAAACCTTGTTTTCAACTTTAATGTTACTTTAATCTTTTGGTCATGTGTTCTTTTACGATTACATGTTGTTGATGATTTTTGTTACATTGGAATATGAAAGTTGAGAAGAGGTTACGAGGACGTAACCATGTTTTTAGTTGGGTAGGATTGTAAAATCTTAAGGTTTATGTTCCACTTGTGTATAGATTGTGGTGTTGATCAAGTTGTAGATCGTAGTTTGTTCAAGCCGATGTTTCGCGATGTTTCGTTGCGTGGTACCCATACAAATGAGTTCTCTATGTTGTGTAATTAAACTGCTGCTGTTATGGCGCTCCGATAGTTGCACGAGTTCATGAGTGGTGATAGATTTGCATGAAGTAAGTTCCGGGACGTAACTTTCTTTTTAGGAGGGTAGAATGTAACATACCGTTTCACCCGCTTAAGTTCATGAGTTCTGGTACTAGGAAATCTGTTTTGGTAACCACGGTGGTACTTGGAGGTTTGGTAGATGAGCGAACTTCGGGACGAAGTTCATTTTAAGGGGGGAAGACTGTAATACCCCGTATTTTATATAATATAATTAATTAAGTCATAGTTGAGTCGAGTTAATTGTTTAGTCGTGGTGATATATATTATTTTACTAATTATGTCGGGATAATAGTTGAGTCGAGTTAATTGTTTAGTCGTGTTGATATCGTAAAAGCGAGTTGTTGCATAAGTTATTTGAGACGGGTTTATATGGTATTCGAGACGTGAGCTAAACCATTTACCCTCGACCCATTTGGGTTTACCCAATATCATGTTTAACCCAATTAACCCAACACCCAACATCATGTTCTAACCTAAGTTTTAACCTAATGTTTTTACCCTAGCAATACACGACACACACCTCACCCGCCTCCCTTCTTCATCGCCTTCGACCTCAACCTGCACGCAAAACGAGAGGGAGAGAGAGAGAGTGGGTGTCGACGGCGCAGCAAGGAAGACCTTAGGGTGGTTGTCATCGACCATAGACGACCCCCGGTGGTGTTGTGGCGGCGGGAAAAAGGTAAGAGACAACCTTCTCCGCTTGTTTCATATTTACGTCGGGTTTTGGATGCGGTTGTGTGTCTTAGACAGGCGCTGGTGGTGGTGGTTGACGGGATATAGGAGTAGTGTGGTGAGTGGCGAGTAGCTTGGTGGTTGTTGGGGTGGTTGTAGGTGATTAGGGTGGCGAAACAAAGCGGTATCGATGGAGGGGGCAAAACGGGTTTTGGTTACGGTTTTGAAGTAGTTTTAGACGGCTAGGTTTGGGGTGGCACCACCGTGGACTCGGGGAGGTCGAAATGGTGGTGCCACGGTGTTTAGGTTCGTGGGGTGACGGCGAGTTGGATGGTGGTTATGTGGCGGGGGTGGTTCTTTGGTTGCGGTGGTGGTATGAGATAAACAGGGGGTGTTTGGTGGGGCTTGGCGGTGAACCGGGCGGATGCCGATACTGGTTCGACTCGCCGTGACGATCGACCAGGCTGGTGGTGGTTGTTGGTGGTGGGGTCGAAGTGGGAGCAGGTGTCTGGTGGTTGTCGCGGTGGGATAGGTGGCGCGTGAGGAGTGTGGGTGCGTGTGAAGGGGGTAGGGTTGATGACGGGCTGTTTTGTTTTCGAAACGGGTTTTTCCATGAGTTTGATCGTTATAATTCGTTATTTGGTCTTATTCATAATTTATTTAAATTAGTTCCCGAGTTATTTAAAATAATTAGAGGCGGGTTTTGAGTCGGGTTTGTTAAAAGAGAAAAGTTACTATTTCAGGAAAGTTTCTATTTTGGGAAATTCTATATTTAGTAGTTAATAATAATAAATATTATAATGGTTTTAGGTGACGGACTCGTGAAGGATCGATAATCAAATTCATTGCCTTATTTCTGGACTCGCTTAATCGCTTAGTTGGATTCGCGGGCACTTTGAGGTAGGGGAAACACACTTGACTCCTTACCGTATTATTGAATTGAGTTGACTTGTTTGTGTTTCATATGACCAAGCTGAGATCGTTGACTTGTTCGTGGTTGTGATTGATGTTATGTTTCATGTAATGAGGTGGGGTTGACTGAATCTGTTAGTGTTGAGTATGTTATTCCAATCTTTTGATAGGCCGGCATGATTTCATTCATTAATATACACATTGTGTTGCATTATTATTGTTGAGCATTTCATATGCATTGGAGTTGGAGGATGGTGTAGGAGTGACGATGTTGAGATACGATGTGGATTGTGATAAGGCCCGGGGCGGGTTCTGCAGACTTGCCCTGGTGTCCTCAGTGCGAGTGGCGGATCGGCTACGGTCGATATATATAGTCTACCGGGGATCGGTATGGTCAAGTTGTCCGGGTTATGAGATATGAGAAATGAGATATGAGATATGAGTTGAGATGGAGATGGAGGTGACGGAGGATCATGCATATCATATTTTGTTGTTCAATTGTTTTCCCTACTCGGCTTCCAGCGGTGACCCCGTGTATTCGTGTACGCCCGTGATGATCCAATTATTGGGAGCGATTGACAGTATTTCGTAGACTGATGGGGAGCTGGTGGGAAGAGAGTTTGGATGACGGACTTAGTGCCTAGCCCACCTTAGTCTTATTAGTAGCTTTATCGATCGTATCTTTTGGTCATATTTTTGGAGACTTTGTTTTATTCCAGTTGTAATCTCACTATAAACATTTTTAATAAAGTACTGTGTTTCTTTCCTTTGTATCTACTACCTCGGGTATCCGAGATGGTAACACCGTCATTTATCTGAGGAGTCCTAGTTCAGGCCCTTAAATAAATGGGGGTGTTACAAGAGATGTTCTTAAGGATCTTTCCTTCATCTCTTGATACTATTCCTAAGCAATGGTTCTAATCCTTAGAGCACAAGAAAATTCCTACATGGGACGATGCTGCAATTGAGTTCACCAAACAGTACGCAGATAATGCTGAAATTCAAGTCAATATGCGCACTCTAGAGGTCCTTACCCAAAATGAGAAAGAAGGTTTCACCGACTTCCTAAGTAGGTCGAGAAAGACTAGCACATAACTCGTCGAACGCTCAGACAAAGCTACTCTTGTTGAAAAGTTCGTGGACAATTTAAGGCAAATCTATGCGAACCATCTAAGGTACCAAAACATAAAGTCTTTCAAAGACTAAACTGTGCTCGGAACAAGAATTGAAGATGACATCCGTAAAGGACTCTTGTCCAAAATGGTAGATTACGGATATCAAGGCACAACGAGTCGTTCTTATGGCTCCAATAGCAAGACCGACGAGGTCAACCTTGTCGAATCCTCTAATAAGAAGAATAACCCGCAGAGGAAGTTCACCAACGTTGGTGACTCGTACTCCAATGCCCTAAAAAGATTGATGAAACAAGGTAAACTTCAACCCATAGGATCTACACCTGACCCAGAGAAGAAGTCTAGATTTTGGGATGAGAATGCCTACTGCGAGTACCATAGAGGCAAGGGGCATGATACAAAGAATTTCTTCAAATTGAAGCATGCCATTCAGGATATGATCGAAGATGGTCACTTGCCTATACATCTTGCAAGCAAGCCTAGTAATACTCAGAATCCTCTTAGAATTCTGATGATCACAGATGAGGAATCCACCTTGGATTTGTTCACACCTCATTTCTCCAGCAGAAGATGAGGTCAATGCACTAGAAAATGAGTAGAGTTATTCCACCATCTCCCCTACTATCGTTGATTTTGTCGCATGGGCAAAGGGTGTAAGTAGACAAGTTTCAGAGCTAGAAGCTACAGTGGTATCCCTACACAATCCAAGCTCTATACTTAGGGGAGACATGCCAGTGGTTCCAATCTTATCTTAAGGATCCACAATGCAAGAAGTGATCGTAGTAATCGACAATCTAGTCGAGCAAATAATCAGCCTAGAAGCTGAAATCATAAGCTTGAGAGAGCTCAGTATCGTCAATGGAATATGGGCGGATAACGACGAAGATTTTTACCTCAAAGAACAGCCTCTAGTCAAGGCTAGTGAAGATCAAGATGTAGACCACCTTACTCGCTCGGGACGTCCATATCAAAATGTCACTTAAGGATAAACGAGTGGTCCAGTTGCTACTAATACCAATGTCGTCGCACCAAATGATGGCAAAGATACATCTGCTGACCATTTACTGAAGCAACTTCAAAAGACAAAGGCTGATCTTTAAGTTTGGCAACTAATTGAACGTTCATTTCCTCATCGCCAGGCTTTACTGCAAGCATTGGCTAAATTGAACGTAGCACACGACTCTACACACAATGACATTGTCAATCTGGCCTTCCAAGACTCAGTCAAGCTAAGTAACCCAATTACTTTCTCACATGAGGACTTGCCTCCCTTTGGCGTCACTCATTACCTCGCTCTATACATCACAGTCACATGCTTGAAGAAAAATGTACCAATGACTTTGGTGGATGATGGCTCCGCAGTCAATGTCATACCACTAAAGACAGCATATAAGTTAGGCATGAAAGAATCAGACTGGACTCCTACTAACCAAGGCGTTCGGGCATACGATGGAACGCGACGTAAAGTAGTGGGACTAATTAACCTTACTGTGGCCACTGTGCCAATCGAGCGAAAGCTTAATTTTCAGATAGTGGACATCGAAGCATATTTCAACATACTTCTAGGAAGACCCTGGATTCACGCTTCCGAAGCAGTGTATTCCACCTTACACCAAAAGATCAAGATCCCTCTAGATGACAAGGTAGTGACGATCACTTCCTCACCTATCAAGGCCGTAATAGAGAAAATGCTAAGCAACCAAGTAGTTAAAGATCCAGTGTCTGAGCTTGGAGGATTTCAAATCATAAATCTTATAGAGAGCGAGCTGGCGCCCTTGTACTTCAACCCATACTCCAACTTGATGGTCAACCACATACTCAAATCCCAGGCATACTTCCCAGGAATGCCACTAAAACCTATCAGAGAGAGTACCTTTACACCTTTTAAGGAAGGTAACTCCCAAAATATATCACTAGGCTTGGGGTACAAGCCCACAAAGGTCGAAACCCTCGAAATTCTTACTCAAGTTCAGAATCGCAAAAGTAAGGGAGTCCAAATGCAACCCTATCTCCCTACACTAAATGGTAGGGATGGCAATGGGTAGGGTCTGGGTAGGGTCCGCCTAGACCCGGACCCGACCCGAGATTTTCCCTTTGGACCCGTACCCGACCCAGACCCGCAAGGGTCTAAAATTTGAAGACCCATATCCGGACCCTATGGGTAAGGGTAGGGTCTGGGTCTACCCGCGGGTCCGAGTTTCAGCCACTTTAGTAACAAGATTAACAGCTATAGGGTCTATAATATTAAAAAAAACAATCATACTACTTTAACATTATGAGTTTATTAATCTGCCGTTAATCGTGGTTGTCGGTCGCCTGCTATTGAAAAGGTGGTTGTCAGTCGCGTATCAATAAGTGCTGTGGTGGAGGTTTTCTTGTGTTAGTGGTGGAATGGTGGTATTGTCAGAAGAGTTTGGTTGGGTTTTATCACTTTATGGGATGAGGGAAGAGAAAGAGACTTTAGTTGGATTTCTACAGTCTGCCAGTATGAATTCAGAAAAGTTGTAATTTTGATTTTTTTTCTTTAATAAAGGGTCTAAAGGTCAGGTATGGGTCTCATAACTTAGACCCGGATCCGGACCCGAAATATTTTCTTAAGACCCATACCCGACCCATACCCATTGGGTCTGAAAAAATTAGACCCATACCCGACCCATTAGGGTCCGACCCTCACGGTCTGGATCGGGTCTCCGACCCACTGCCATCCCTACTAAATGGGTACTTCGTCAGGGAAGGGGATTGTGAATATTTTTATAGATTTCCCAAACCTTGGTGGTACAGAGGCATTAAACTAGCCGGAAATGAGGTCTTCCACGATTGCTTTTTTATTCCTCCAGAAACGGTTCCAACCGTCAAAACTCGTCAGACACCTTGTTTCGACGAACAGGCTGTTAGCCTTCTATTTAGAGAGGATCGATTCGTCAAGGCAGCGCATGATGAGTTCATTACCATGGTACTTCAAGACGACCATTGATACCCGTCGTGAGGTGTCAAAAATAAGATTTATAATTTCCAAGTACAACTATAGCTAGCGGCAGTCGGGTCGAACCACAGAGAGGTAGATGCAAATTCTAGTTGATTTAGATTCAGTCTAAAGTAACAAGTGTGGGGGTTGAGTTGATTTGGTCTACAACTAAGAGTAAATAATAAACTAGAAAGACGGATTAAACAGATAAAGAAGGGGTACTAGGATGGTCGGTTCATTAAAGCTTCGGCGGCAGCATACTAAACAGGTCTAAATCGAACACAAGTGAGGCGGGAAACAAGAGGTCCTCTCGGTCCACTCTTAACAAATAGCATCTCTCGATCTCGCTATAGGTCCCTAATATCACTAATACTGACTCTCGTCCTGAAAAGTGACTAACGGTCTAAACTATACCTATCTTTCGATCTCAGCACAGTTTAGTCATTTTAATTGGTGGTCAAATAACTTTCCCTATCTTTCGATCTAATGGGTCAGTCATAAATTAAGCATCTAACCGGTCGCATGCATTCGATTCGTTAAATACAACATTAAAATCAATTAAAACGAAGGGTAACCTCACGAGGTCAGTCGATCGACCGAGAATGTCAGTCCGTGTTCAATACTTTGCCGCCTACGCTATAATTCGCCTACATCCTAGCACAAATAATCTAGCTACTCATGTTAAGGGTAAAAACAATAATAACGATGATGAAACTAACTACCGAATTCATGCTTGAAACGATAAAGTAAACAATTAACATAAACAAATGAATTGGCTTTGGGAACTTAACTAGCAATTCTATACTAATGAAAATAAAGAAGAACTAAAATTAGGGCAGAAGAATACCGAGATTGCAAGGGAAAGATTAGGAATAAGAACTGAAAATCCAATGCTTAACAATAATCCAAACCCTAATTATGATATTGAATGTGAAACTTAGATCAAAACTAGATGTAAAAACTCATGAATTTCTGAATTAAAACTCGATGCCTAACTCAATGTTTCTAGGTTACGTTATATAGCAATTAACGTAACTTCTTATTTCCTAAACCTAGCGTCATGGGCTTGCGCTTCCTCAGTCTTTTAATTCTCGTCTGGAATAGCAGTTGGGTCGATCGACTGATAGGACTAGTCCGATGGTTGGTCGATCGACTGATGGCAGTGGTCGATCGACTGAATAAGCTGCTATTTGACTTCTTAAAACTCGTGGACTTGTCTTTTGGGCCTTGAATTGCGCACCAAGCTCGTTCCTCGGGTGAATGCTTCACGTCATATGCAATGCAGGATACTCGGGGATGGATTTAGCTCGATTTCCGCTGGATTCTTCACATTTCTGCAACAATGTACAAAAATACGGAAGTAGACGGAAATAGGGAGAAATGTAGCATAAACTACATAAATGAGCTCTGAAATGCGTGTAAAATGGGATGTAAAACATCATATAAAAGACACGCATCAAACCTCCCCAAAACAAACCCTTGCTTGTCCTCAAGCAAGAACTAGACTCGATCTAATGACCTAATGGAATGAGTTCAATCTCAGAGCGAATTGCAACATGTAAAGCCTAAACCAATTTAATGCACAACCAACAATCAATTAGCAAATGAATCATGCGAACGAGTTATGGAGTCGTTAAAACTGCTGAACCGTCAACTGTAGAGACTCATCAAATTGGACTCTCACGGGTCGCTCAAATCACTCAATAAGTACAGGTGAATATATGTAAGATAAAAAGAAGTAAATCTAATGACGCTCACCTAACTACGACCTATAAGAACATGCCTGCAGTCTAATATGAAAGCAATCTCTAAAACCGTACATACGCATTCCAACCAACAAGAGACCATGACACATGCCGAGGTATATATGTGAATATGTGAGGTATGGTTAAGAAGAGGCAAAACATTTATGGTAAAGTGGAAGTACAGGTGATCAAGCTAGTACCAAAACGGAACCATATGACAACATCCTTCTACTTGCTCATAATCAAACGAAACGGTGCTATAGCAAGCACAAATCTCACAATTTCCAGAGATAAAAGTAATCAACTAACTCCCCATGAAATAAGAATAAAACATGGGAGCAAAAATCGCCAAAAGATAAAGATTGAATTATGCGAATTTGATTTTTTCTCTTTCTCGAACCTCGGTCGATCGACCTATAGCGGCAGTCGATCGACTGCTCAAACAGTACAGAACTCTCTTTTCATTTCTTTTCTTTTTTCGAATCATTTTTTTCATCTCCCCTTTTTTTTTCTATTTCTTTCTTTCTTTCTTTTCATCTTCCCAATATTATCTCGAACAAAGCATATGCCACAAAAAATGAGTAACAACCCCAAGAACACAGACTACTAGCTTGACAAGGGCAGGATGGAGAAAGTCGATCAAGTGGACCAACAATCAAGGAAAACTCTTCAAGGTCACTGCTGGAGAAGGAGAGATGTTCAAAGGAGAACCTGAAGACGATGGATTCGAGTCAGAGTCGGAGTCAGAATCTAAGTTTAGAGAAGTGGCTAGAGAGCCTCCTCCTGTCGTCACTCCCCACCCTTGTGTTTCTCCTAGCATAGTATCGCCTAGTAACAGTAGCTTAGGGAATGTCCCAGTAACTGTCCCTTTACCACCACTGACTACTGCGCAGATGGCTTCTTTGTTTTAGCGATTTTCAAACTTTAATATTAATAAATCTGATTCTGCGTACTCCTTGTGTTATTCTGAATGCAATTCTGTTTACGATGATAATGAGGATGATCCTGACCCAGATTCAATCGAATTACCTCCCTATATAATTAAAGAAATACTAGAAGAAGGGGAAGGGGCACCAGTTATAGAAAACACTGAACCTATCAACGTAGGAACGAAATTAAAACCCCAAGAACTTAGGATAGGGACGATCCTAGACCCAACTGAAAGGGCCAGTTTCATCGACATCCTACATGAGTTCAAAAGACGTCTTCACTTGGTCTTACAAGGACATGCCAGGGATCGACATGGATATTGCAGAACATCGCATTCCAATTAAGCCAGGTTTCAAAGCTGTGAAACAGAAGCTTCGTCGAATGAGGACAGAGTGGGCTCATAAGATTAAAGAAGAAGTCGATAAGAAATTCAAAGCCGGATTCATCAAAGTTTCCGAGTATTCAGACTGGGTGGCTAATATAGTCCCCGTACCCAAAAAGGATGGGCGAATCTGGGTTGGTGTTGATTTCAGAGACTTGAACAAAGCGAGTCCTAAAGACGACTTCCCTCTACCACACATCGATATATTGGTAGATAATACAGCAGGTCACGTGTTATTATCCTTCATGGACGGGTATATAGGGTATAACCAAATTAAAATGGCCAAAGAAGATATGCACAAGTCAGCCTTCGTCACTCAGTGGGGAACATACTGTTATACTGTTATGCCATTCGGGCTAATCAATGCTGGGGCTACATACCAACGCACTGCGACTACTTTGCTGCATGACATGATGTATAAAGACGTGGAGGTGTACGTGGACGACATGATCGTCAAATCTAAGGATAGAAAAGGGCACATCGCTAACCTTCACAAGTTCTTCCTCAGATTGCACAAATACAACATGAGGCTCAATCCCCAGAAATGTGCATTTGGAGTAACGTCAGGCAAGCTTTTGGGATGCGTTGTCAGCCAGAGGGGGATAGAAATTAACCCATCCAAGATCAAGGCCTTAATCGAGATGCCACAACCCCAAACAGAAAAAGAAGTTAGAGGATTCCTGGGCAAAGTGTTGTACATTAGTCGATTCATATCGAAACTCACTATGATCTGCGAACCTATCTTCAAAAAGCTCAAGAAAATGGACCATACCATATGGGACAAACACTGTCAAAAGGCAATTGACAGGATAAAGGAGATATTGGCCAAGTCACCAGTGCTAATTCCTCCCCAACAAGATCAACCTCTTGGTTTATATCTCACAGTTACCGAAACAGCCATGGGGGCTATGCTAGCACGAACTGTTGGAAAAGAAGAAAGAGCTATCTACTACCTTAGTAAGAAGTTCTTCGAGTACGAAAGTAAGTATACACCTCTCGAGAAGACATGCCTTGCTCTTGTGTGGGCAACAAAGAAGCTACGCCATTACATGCTTAGCTACTCGGACAAAGTGTATACTAAAATGGATCCCGTCAAATACCTTTTCGAAAAACCCGTCCTCAATGGACGCTTGGCAAGATGGACCTTAATGCTCTCAAAGTTCGATCTCAAATACGTACCTTTGAAAGTCATAAAGGGATACGTCGTGGCTGAATTCTTCGCAGATAATCCTATCAACGATTCGCAAGCAATAGACATGTGGTCGTTTCCAGATGAGGATATTTTACAAACCAGTATGGATTCTTGGGATCTTTACTTTGATGGGGCATCTAATTTGAGAGGATTTGGAGTAGGAGTGTTGCTCATTTCTCCTGAAGGCGAGCATACACCACTTTCTGTCAAACTCGACTTCGAGGTGACAAATAACGCAGCAGAGTATAAAGCTTGTCTCATTGGTCGACAAGCAACAATGAGTTTAGGCATCAAGAACCTTCGAGTTCACGGGGACTCGTCTTCAATCATTAACCAAATCACTGGATCCTGGAAAATCCGAATTGAAAGTCTAGCCCCCTATCAGGCTAGGATAGATCAGATTGCTCAATTCTTCGAACAGGTTACTTATTTACACCTGCCTCGCGAAGAAAATCAATTTGCGGACGCTCTTGCAAAACTCGCATCCTTGATTAATATGCCAAACAACATGGTTGAAATGCCTTTCTGCATCGAACGGCAGTCAGAGCTAGCCTATGTACACTTCCTTACAGACGAAGAAGAAAACCTAGGGGAACCTTGGTTCCAGGCCATTCTAAATTTCAAGCTTAACGGTACATACCCACCAGATTTGGACAAGAGGAGACAACACGCCATACGCCTACTTGCCTCTCTATACCTCCTCATGCAGGGAGAGTTGTACAAAAGAACGCCACTTGGTGTCCTCTTACGTTGCCTTAATAATTCACAGGCACAGAAAGTAATGGAAGAAGTTCACGATGGAGAGTGCGGTCCTCACATGAGTGGACCTATGATGGCAAAGAAAATTACGCGTCTAGGGTATTACTGGACGACAATGGAGTCAGATTGCATCAAATACATCATGCATTTTCATAATTTCCATATCCTCGGGAATGTGCAATATGTTCCTCCCTCAATGCTATATACCATGACATCTCCTTGACCATTTTTTGCTTGGGGAATAGACATCATCGGGAAAATCACTCCAGGTGGGACATGAGGTCATTGTTACATTTTAGTAGCTATCGACTATTTTACTAAATGGGTTGAGGCGACATCTTACACTAGCCTTACAGCCAAACATGTGGCCAAGTTCATACAAACCAATATAATTTGTCGATATGGTTTCCCACATGAAATCATCAGTGACAACGGGTCACATTTTCAAGTCGAAGCTACACAGCTCCTAGCTAATTATAAGATCAAGCATCACCATTCCTCGCCATATAGACCTCAAACTAATGGCGCGGTAGAGGCAGCTAACAAAAAATGTCATCACGATCGTCATGAAAATGATCGACAATTATCGCGATTGGCCTAGCAAAATAACCTTTGCATTGTGGGGATATCACACGTCATTTAGGACGCCCACTGGGGCTACTCCTTTCTATTTGACCTAAGGCATGGAAGCTGTGTAGCCAGTAGAGATAGAGATCTCATCCCTACGCATTTTACTTGAAAGTCAAATTCTAGAAGCTGAATGGAATAGGGATAGGTATGATGAACTCGTCCTCTTGAACGAACGGAGGCTACGCGCATTACATAATGTGCAGACATACTAGGCACATATCAAACGAGCCTTTAATAAACGGGTCAAACCCATAAATATCAAGGAAGGGCATTTAGTACTCAAGTCAGTCACAACTCTCTTACCTATCGATCCATGGGGAAAATTTAAACCTAATTGGGCTGGACCATTTTTGGTCAAGTCCATAATTTTAAGGGGTTCGCTTAAGATCACAGACCTAGACGGGAATGAGTTTTCTAATCCGACTAACCTAGACCAATTGAAATGGTACTACCCTTAGAATAGGATAAAACGTGCCTCGCGTGGCACATGTGCCGCTCTTGCGACACGAAATAAAAACGGCCCCTGGCCTGCTAAAAAGCTTGTGACATTTCGCCCTTGCTATTTAACATTTTGACATCCTCATATCATCAAATAAATTAAATTGCATTTCTTTAGGAGTAAGTAAAGCACACGCTTATTTTTCTAAGTTCATTACAACCTATTGCTTCGAACATTTATTCTTTTACATTTTTCGAACTACGTACATGGTTTGATTTCATTCTTTCTAATGAATACGTAGGCAATCCTTTACAGGATATAACCCGTCATTTCAAGATGTAAATAGAATGACATTTGCGTGTTGCATTTGAAATTAGACAAGAATAAATAAAGAAAATTTATAAATGTTTCTTAACTAATAAATCATTTATTCATTATTCCTTAAATTATAGTAATACGCCAAATACATATAAATTTAAGATGCTGAAAAATTAAAATACTAGGTTAGGATTCTAAAACCCCCGCCATTTATTATAACTCAAATAATAAATAATACTATTAAAAATGACTAAGGCTACTCTTCCATTTTCTCTTTGCCTTTGTCGCCTTTGTCACACTTCTTGTCTCGACCACGAGCGCGACGCTCTTGCGTTATTTCCGACCTAATCACTAACAGTTGTTCTCGTGGTCTAGCTTTCCCATTTCGATCCTCTACCATCTTCTCGGCAGGAGCATTCTTTGGTTTCTTCGACGGACGGACGACCCGATATCCGACCTCTTCTTCCTCCTGAGTTAAGTATTTTTCGTTTTCCTTCGCCACTTCGCGGATATTATAGTCTAAGGGCTCGTGCTTCCTTAGCTTTTCATGCTCCTCGGAGGTGCTAGCCTTCCTCCACTGTAGATATGAGTCAGATACCCATAACGAGCCAACCGGAACGGGTATGAACCACATATTCCTTTGGGCCTAGTGAATTGCCCACTCTCGATAAGACTCTGAATTATACGCCTGTAGGAAATATCAGTATACTTCCTTTAAGATTATTAGGATTATAACGAAATTATGATTATGAAAACTAGTCATAAATGAAATTGCATAAACAAAGTAGTAAAGATTAAGAATCAACCTTTGATCCTAGCAAATTAGGCCTAAGAACAATATCGAATTGATATTCTCCTAATCGTTGCACCCAAAATGTGATGAGAAATGGCTCTTGTTCTTGCTAGAATAGATCTCCAAATTCACTAATTAATTTTAGGGTTTTTGTATTTTGATGATGAGAGAAAATTAGGTAAAAAGAGTAGTAACAAAATGATCTCCCTTCTACCCTATTATAACCAAAAAAGGGAGAGAAAAAGGGGAGATCTTTTTTTCTTTCTTTTTGTTTTAACCGAGTGACTCCTCAAATAAGGAGAGAAAAATCTCCTTATTTTTGGTAGTTATTCTAATGTATATAATGTGTATTAAATTTTATCAATTGTCATATATATCGACATGTATTAATAAGTTCACTTATAACGATTTTTTGCGATCGATTTATCAATACCATCATCAACATTTATTATGACAATATTGTATAATATATACATTAACTATAAATATCGCATATTTATAATTTGCTAATTAAATATAACTGGTTACATTTAATTACGAATTAACATCTTAATTCGTTTAAGCTAACATTATATACATTTATTAAATACAACAGTTTATATTCAATTTACGAATTTAACAGTTAATTCGTCTCGGCTGGTATTATTTAATTGTATTAAATAATCGTCTCATCATCACATTGACTAACTGTTTAGTCAATTACGTGGACTAACCTTTTAGTCATAAGGCATCAATGTGATCATATTTTCTTACAATCACATCTCTCAAACACATCCTTTAGGTGTGACTTTTAGGGACCAGTTGATCACCGCCATCAGTATGATAATAATGTCAAACTTTCTAGCAAGCCAACCGTTATTAAGTAATCGTTAATCAACGGATAAAATACTAAGTATACCCTTGTGAACCTAAAAGAGATTTATAAATTTTATCACACTAATTGTGGAGGACACAAGCTCCAACAATCTCCCACTTGTCCTCACAAGTGTATGTGCGATAACCGATTCTCATATCCTAAAATTTCTCCCACTCAAATGTAAAACAATTTGCAAAATCCGTATTCACAAAGGTCGTATTTTACAAGTGATCAATATCAAGAGTGGTTTCCCCGATTAGAGAGTAACTTAACTGATAAACGAATCATCATTCGAGCATGGCCATGCATTTCAGTTACAACTTCTCGAGTGGCCCTGAGAAATAACTAAACCTGATAAAGGTTGGATATTTTCTTCAACTCGAATCCTGCAGATATAAGCACAGTATGAAATGACCCAGAAAAAATCTGCTTAGCCTCCTGTTACGGCAGACCATGAGAAAGAAACCAAAGTCACCCAAAAACTGCCTTAATCTCAAGAGACAATCGATAGTCAAAGAATCGACTCTAGGAACACAATGGACGTCCAATCCACGACCTGGCACCGAATGTTTTTAAACATTTAGGACTCCATTACGTTGTCACAATTTTTTGTCCTACTAGATATCTTTATAACTCGTATCTGTGATCGATCAACCAACTGTTTGACTTATGGCTCGTTGAACCCACCATCAATCGACTGCACAATATAATAGCCAGAGTTATCAACTCATGTAGGCGATTACGGACCAAAACAAATATAATGTAATTCAGTTCACATTGTGGCGTTCAATGTTGTCGTACAATCCACATGAAAAACAAAATATGTTGTAAAACGATGAAGTTATAAATAGTATATGAAAAAAATAATGTATCGAATCCGTAATCAACTACTACAACTCAGGAACACGTTTAATTCCCATGGAAATAACGTGCCCTTCATGCTTATCATAATTGATAGGACAAGAGTTGGTCATCACATATCCAATCAAACACATTTATAATACTCAACAAACTACTAGTTAGTGGTAAGTCGAGGTCGATCCATGGGACGGTGTGCTTTGGTTTCTAAGTCTATCTATCTCAATTTATACTAGTGTCACAATTTGTTTGGGTTTGTAGTTGTGTCTAGACTAATGCAAGCAATAAAGTATAACAAGCAATAAAAGGAAAGATGTAAACAAATGATTAAAAGTGCTAGGATATCATGGGGTCATAGGGGATTCATGGTGTTGATCATACAAACATGTTTACAATTATATGCAAGCAATTAATGTTGTGGAGAAACCGAGTTGGTTTATGTCTTACGGTTCTTAGGAAGAGTTGGGTCCCGGAGCCGAATCGATTAGATTGTACAACACCTACAAGTCGACTTACTTTCCCTAATCAACTTCTATGAATGGTCTAACAAGACTCGAGTTGGTTTATATCTTACAACTCAAGTTGAATAGATAAGAGATGGTTGTAAATGCAAGGATTCATAGGCTTGGCATTTCATCAAACATATCATGTGGATAAAGTTGACATCACAACAAGCAAGCAATTTAATCATGTGAACATATTAGATTAAGCATGAATCAATCCCATGTTGGTTTCCCTTAATTACCCACTAATCCTAGCTAAGAGACTACTCACTTATTATCATAGTAAACATGTCATTAATGGTGTCAATCATCACAACAAGTATAAACATGATAATAAAATGAAGAAACGAACAATAAAGAGTAAAGGGTAAAAGAACTATACCAAACTTGAGATGATTCCAAATAATAAAGCAAGGAATAATAGAAGAAACTTGATTGATTGATGGAAGGTTGTCAATCTCCCAATAATAACCCAATAATCTTCAATTACCCAATAATAAATTTGAATAATAAACTTGAACAATGATTAAAGAAAGATTAATGTGTAATTTTGTGGAAAGATTGAGAATAATCTACTCTAATCTACTCCTAATCTAATCTAAGAGGATTTTCTACTAAGAGAGCTTGATGAGATCCCCACATAAAACTTCCTCTCCTTTTGATTATTACAAATGGGGTATTTATAGTGGAAATTAGGTGGATGCATTAGGGTTAACTAAGGGCTAAACTAGTAATTACACTTTTTAGATAGAGCAGGGAGAAGCCGGTATTTCTTGAAGGAATGGCTTCTTTCTTTGAAACTTGAAGAAGACGAAAATGTGCTGGGCTGGAATCCGGGCGTATTGATGTCGGGACGGGCGGATTGGTGAAGGGGAAGACGGGCGGATTGGGGTGAAGATGCACGGATTCTGTACATTGGGGACGGCCGGATTCTAGAGAATCCGCACGGGTTGGACTGCAGTTCTCGTTTTCTCTTCTATTCTTCCCTTTCCTTCACTTCCCTTTTATTCTTGTAGGCTTGGTCTTTAGTTCTTGCTTCCTCCTCATACTAGTCCATCAAATATCGTCAAATAGCTTTCGAATACGCACGAAAGACGGGAATTTCCGCCTTATTTTCTTCTTTCCTACAAAACATATAGAATGTGATAGAAAAACAAATAGGAAGGTTTTGACGGATAAAATTGCCATGAAGTGCTATAATAGTATGCAAAATAGGCTCAATTAGGGGACTAAATGTGCGCAAATAATGGTCACATCAAATATCCCCAAACCGAACCTTTACTCGTCCCGAGTAAAGAGGTGACAAAAACTAGACCTTTATTTAAACTATCCTACTAATATAACTAATATGAGACAATTAGCGGGTCTCACTCCGCCCCTTCAACTCACAACAAGGCAACCATGAGGTAGGATGCCTTCTTGCAAGGCAAGGTGGGTCTTGCCAAAATGGCGACACATCCAATCATTAAAGCACACAAAATCAAGTAATGGATGCATCTACAAAAGAATAGCCACTTTCCTCATCTAAGTGGCGGAAATTATCTACAAGGGAAGTAATTCAAGGGTAAACCCTCCTTCATAGATGCAATTTCTTCAAACTACTAAGCCTAGAAGGATACCAATAAATCACCTCCAAGTTGTGTCAAGCTAGGGTACCTTTGTCCTCAATCGTTAAATGCTTTTGTCAAGAGTAGACTCCCTATGGTGTTAGAAACACTGGAGGATCGCGGAATTCCCCCTCTTGCCTAGACAAGAAGAAGGGTCGTCCCCACTCTACCATGCACAAAAATGGATACGATGGATAAAGGGATCAATAGATATTCGAGTTTCACTTTGGGAGTTTGCTTTCATTTTTGTTTTCCCCCCAATTTCATGTGGCATATAACATTTGAGAACACTTCCTTGCCATTTCTTTTTGATTTTTGACATTTCAACACTTGACAACTTTCAACTTTTCTTTGCATTTCTTTTGAACATTTTCAAAGTCACCCCATATGTAGTGAGGGTGCCTTATATTTGAAGCATAGGAGTCTATTTTTGCTCCTCTTTTCATTTGATGCATTTTTGCAAACTTTCTTTCACTTTTCATTTCATTGAACTCAAATTGATTTCTTTTTGTGCCCATTCCCTTTGATGACAAAAATGTGGTAGAACATGGATGATGGTTGCATGCATGGTTTCAAGGGTCACCTTGGAATAAACGGTAGCCAAGGAGTTATCACACCACAAGGTACTCTTGACTAGGCCTTAATCCATGGGTCAAAGGATACTAGCATGACACATCCTAGGGTGTTTTACAAGTATTCTAACAAGTAAAGTCTTAAGAAGAAAAAGCATCTACTAGGGCCTATATACACTTGCCAAGCTTCCCAAGTAGACGGTTTCAAAAAATTTTCTAACATGCAACTACATGCCATGATGCAACTAGCATATAAACATCCTAATGCATATGATTCTACCAACTAATATGCCATATAAACTAAATGCAAGTCCTAAATTCACATTGTTATACCGCATCAATCTAAATAAAGCCACATAGTCATTAACATAAAGAGGAAAAAGGAGATTGGAAAGATCATACCATGCGGTCTTTATTATCCTCATGCCTCGGATGTGGCGTAGTCAATCAATGTGAATAAGGGTGAACAAACACAATATATACAAGCCTACTCTACAAAGGAAATGAACTTATTTTTGGTTTTTCAATTTTTCAAATTTTTATGGTTTTTGATTTTATGACATTAAAGAACATATTTTTGGGATTTTATGAAATTTTGGAATTTTTATGTATTTTGGAATAAAAATTCCCACTCCCCACTTTATTTTGGACATTGTCCTCAATGTACATGTAGGAGTAGGAATGAAAAAGAAAAACAAATTTTTGGATTTTTGATTTTTTTTGAAATAAAGTACAAATGCAATGATATGATATGAATGAATGCATGCTCTAACTAAATGCAATTCTATATGACATATATAACAAATGAATGCAATCTAAACTATACTATATGATGCATGATTTCTAGTAGACTATGGTCACCTATGATCAAACCTCCCCAAACCGATTTAAACACTATTTCTAGTGTAGAAAAGAATAGGATTGGTCATTAGTGACTATGCATGAATTCTAGTCTATATGCAACTATCTGCATGAATCATGTGAGATATATTACAATGCAAACTATACTACATGAACTAACTAATGTAAATGCAATATGAAATATAATACAAATGCAAGCTTAATGTATATGTAAATAACTAAATGCAAGTGTAAATGTAATGCAAAGTCAAAGGAAATGATATCTTACAAATGGTGGTTTGAGATAGGACTCCACCAAACAAGTTTAATTTGTTGAAATTTTTTGTCTTGTCCATGGAGCTCAAGGCTCTTAAAAGAAGATCAAAAGCTTGTGAACAAGCTCCAAATAAGAATAAGTATGGTTTGCTTAACTTCAAGACGAAGCTTGGCCAAGGGACTTTGTCATTCATTCTTGTTTTCTTTCCCTTCTTGGCACTTGGATATTCACGATGTTTCAAACCAATTAGCCCATGATTCCTTTCATCACTAGGTATGAAGTATGGTTTATTTTCGTCCGGAGACTTCCACTTACCACCTTCTCTTTCACTTTCGGTGATGATGATAGCATTTGAATTTATCAATCCTTCATGAGTAGAAGGAGAATCCTTATGACCTTGATGACCGAGTTCCTTGGAAGTGGACATTGTGGGTGCCAAATTTCCACAAGTAGCTTCACGTGCAAGTTTCTCTTTGAGCTTTGCCACCAAGTAGCTTTTGTATGATGCCTTGAACTTTTGAAGAAGGTCCGCCATATCCTCTCCAACAATCATTGGCTCCATGGTAGGGGCCAAGTAGTCTTCATGGGAAATGGGGAAAAGGAATTCATCTTCTTCATGGAAGCATACCTCAAACTTCTCAAGGATGGGCTCCTCTAGTAAGGCAATCTCACAACTCCATTCCTCTTCTTCATTGCAAGACACATATCCCGTATAAGCTTCTTCCATAGGCTTGTCATCATCGCTATCTCCATATGAATCATAGATGGGGGCTTCACTCCTCTTCATTAATTCTTCCTCCACCATCTCAACATTCACATCAAATGATACACCCTCATACTCACAAAGGTTAAGAGTATTTGGCTTACTCAACCTCATGTCTTCCTCATCAAACACCACACTTTCATACTCACAAGAGCTCAATGAGGTTGGCTCTTCCCACTTCTCATCAAAGGTAACTCCTTCAAACTCACATTCATGGTCAATGTCTAAAGAGTGGTGAGGGGTAGTTAGTTGGGTTTCTTTTATTTGGGCAATTTGAATTTCCAACTCCTCACCTTGAGTAACAATGCCTTGAAGAACAATGTCCCTTCTTTGGCTCTCTTCTAGCATTTGTTTGAAGAAGTTTTGTTGATCTCCCATCATTTGGAGAATCACATTATGAATGGGCTCATTTTCTTGTTGTGGGTGAGTGTGAAAATGGTTGTATTGTGGCATTTGGAATTCATTTTGAAGTGGGTATTGGGTGGGTGGTTGTTGTGGATGTTGGATGTGAGTGTTTTGTTTGGAAAATTTGGGGTAGTAGTTAGGATGTTCATTGTATGAGTAGTAAGGTAGGTTTGTGTTGACTTGCTCCTTAAACTCCCCATACCCATAATCATACTCAAAAGATCCACCACATACTCCATATGTCAAGTCTTGAGCCATTATAGCTAAGACAAGGAAACAACTACAAGCATGGAAACTACACAAAACGGTAAGAACAATCCTTGAGGAACAAGTTCCTCAAGGTGAAAGCACAATTAAAATAGACAAACAAACAAGAACTTAATCACATAGCACCATCCCCGGCAACGGCGCCATTTTGATAGGACAAGAGTTGGTCATCACACATCCAATCAAACACATTTATAATACTCAACAAACTACTAGTTAGTGGTAAGACGAGGTCGATCCATGGGACGGTGTGCTTTGGGTTCTAAGTCTATCTATCTCAATTTATACTAGTGTCACAATTTGTTTAGGTTTGTAGTTTTGTCTAGACTAATGCAAGCAATAAAGTATAACAAGCAATAAAAGGAAAGATGTAAACAAATGATTAAAAGTGCTAGGATATCATGGGGTCATAGGGGATTCATGGTGTTGATCATACAAACATGTTTACAATTATATGCAAGCAATTAATGTTGTGGAGAAACCGATTTGGTTTATGTCTTACGGTTCTTAGGAAGAGTTGGGTCCCGGAGCCGAATCGATTAGATTGTACAACACCTACAAGTCGACTTACTTTCCTCCTAATCAACTTCTATGCATGGTCTAACAAGACTCGAGTTGGTTTATATCTTACAAGTCAAGTTGAATAGATAAGAGATGGTTGTAAATGCAAGGATTCATAGGCTTGGCATTTCATCAAATATATCATGTGGATAAAGTTGACATCACAACAAGCAAGCAATTTAATCATGTGAACATATTAGATTAAGCATGAATCAATCCCATGTTGGTTTCCCTTAATTACCCACTAATCCTAGCTAAGAGACTACTCACTTATTATCATGGTAAACATGTCATTAATGGTGTCAATCATCACAACAAGTATAAACATGATAATAAAATGAAGAAATGAACAATAAAGAGTAAAGGGTAAAAGAATTATACCAAACATGAGATGATTCCAAATAATAAAGCAAGGAATAATAGAAGAAACTTGATTGATTCATGGAAGGTTGTCAATCTCCCAATAATAACCCAATAATCTTCAATTACCCAATAATAAATTTGAATTATAAACTTGAACAATGATTAAGGAAAGATTAATGTGTAATTTTGTGGAAAGATTGAGATTAATCTACTCTAATCTACTCCTAATCTAATCTAAGAGGATTTTCTACTATGCGAGCTTGATGAGATCCCCACATAAAACTTCCTCTCCTGTTGATTATTAAAAATGGGGTATTTATTGTGGAAATTAGGTGGATGCATTAGGGTTAACTAAGGGCTAAACTAGTAATTACACTTTTTAGATAGAGCAGGGAGAAGCCGGTATTTCATGAAGGAAGGGCTTCTTTCTTTGAAACTTGAAGAAGACGAAAATGTGCTGGGCTGGAATCCGGGCGGATTGATGTCAGGACGGGTGGATTGGTGAAGGGGAAGACGGGCGGATTGGGGTGAAGATGCACGGATTCTGTACATTGGGGACGGCCGGATTCTAGAGAATCCGCACGGGTTGGACTGCAGTTCTCGTTTTCTCTTCTATTCTTCCCTTTCCTTCACTTCCATTTTATTCTTGTAGGCTTGGTCTTTAGTTCTTGCTTCCTCCTCATACTAGTCCATCAAATATCGTCAAATAGCTTCCGAATACGCACGAAAGACTGGAATTTACGCCTTATTTTCTTCTTTCTTACAAAACATATAGAATGTGATAGAAAAACAAATAGGAAGGTTTTGACGGATAAAATTGCCATGAAGTGCTATAATAGTATGCAAAATAGGCTCAATTGGGGGACTAAATGTGCGCAAATAATGGTCACATCAATAATTCAATGGTTTAGTGAGAGGGTCCGCGATGTTGTCATCCGAAGCTATCTTGTCAATCACTATCTCCTCTTGCTCCACGTAATCACGGATCAGGTGAGCCTTCTGATGTACATGTCTAGACTTATTGCTAGACTTAGGCTCCTTAGCCTGGAAGATGGAACCTCTATTGTCACAATAGATGGTGATCGGGTCATTCGAACTTGGAATTATCGTAAGTCCTTGTAAGAATTGACGCATCCATATAACTTCCTTTGCTGCTTCCGAAGCGGCATAGTACTCGGATTCAGTAGTAGAATCTGCTACAACTTCCTGTTTGGAACTTTTCCAGCTGACCACAGCACCATTAAGAGTAAAGACGAACCCAGACTGAGATTTCGAATCATCTCGATCCGTTTGGAAGCTAGCATCTGCGTAACCGATTGCGCATAGCTTAGTATCTCCTCCATAAGTCAATACCCTATCCTTAGTCCTCCGTAAGTACTTAAGGATGTTTTTAACAGCTATCCAGTGTGTTTCACCTGGATTCTTTTGGTACCGACTCGTCATACTCAATGCATATTCCACATCTAGACGTGTGCATATCATGGCATACATGATTGATCCTATGGCTGGTGCATATGGAACACGACTCATGCGTTCAATCCCTTCAGGCGTCGTGGGTGACTGAGACTTGCTCAACTGCATCCCAGAAGTCATTGGAAGGTTCCCCTTCTTGGAGTTGGTCATGCTGAACCTTTCAAGAATCTTATCCAAATAAGACTCCTGACTCAATGATAACGTCCGTCGTGATCTATCGCGATAGATACGGATTCCCAATATGCGTTGTGCCTCACCCAGATCTTTCATCTGGAAATGGTTCTTCAACCATCCTTTTACCGAAGATAAGAGAGGAATGTCATTCCCAATCAAGAGTATGTCATCGGCATACAATATCAAGAAAACAATCTTACTCCCACTTGACTTGTTATATAAACATGGTTCCTCGACCGATAGAGTGAAACCATACTCTTTTATCACCTGGTCGAAACGATGATTCCAACTCCGAGAAGCTTGCTTAAGTCCATAAATGGAACGCTTAAGCTTGCACACTTTCTTAGGATTTTCAGGGTCTATGAAACTTTCGGGTTGTACCATGTACAACTCTTCCTCCAAATAACCGTTTAAGAAGGCGGTTTTCACATCCATTTGCCAAATTTCATAGTCATGAAAAGCGGCAATCGCTAAGATTATCCGAATGGAACGCAGCATAACTATGGGTGCAAAAATTTTATCATAATGCAATCCGTGCACTTGAGTGAAACTGTTTGCCACTAGTCGTGCCTTATAGGTATGTGGTTGCCCGTCTACAGAATGCATTATTTTGTAAAGCCATTTGCACTGAAGTGGTTTTACCTTATTAGGTAAATCAACTAGATCCCATACGTCATTCTCATACATGGAGTCCATCTCGGATTGCATGGCTTCAAGCCATAGCTTTGAGTCGGAACAAGTCATGGCACCTTTATAGGTAGCGGGTTCATTACTCTCTAGGAGCAAAACGTCACTCTCTTCGACCATACCAATGTATCTGTCTGGAGGATTAGAGACTTTACCCGACCTCCTAGGTTCCTCAGGAATATTAACCGTATCATCAGTTGAAGGAACAACTTCCTCCATCTGTTCCTCGGTTGTTGGTTCTTGAACCTCCGACAGCTCGAAGGTTCTATTACTTGACTTGTTCTCGAGAAATTCTTTCTCTAAGAACGTCGCACTAGCCGCAACAAAAACTCGATGTTCGGTAGGCTAATAAAAGTAATTACCAAACATTCCTTTTGGATAACCAATAAAGTATGTCTTGACCAATCGCGGGCCGAGCTTATCCTCGTGTCTCCACTTGAAATAAGCCTCGCAGCCCCAAACCCGAATAAAGAGCAAAACCTGGATCGAACCATATCGAGTAGTGTTCGATTTCTCCGTTCGGACACACCATTTAATTGAGGTTTTCCAGGTGGAGTTAACTGTAAAACGATTCCACAGTCTTTAAGGTGTTGATCAAACTCATTTGATAGATATTCGCCACCCTAATCTGAACGGAGTGCTTTAACCTTTCTACCCAGTTGGTTCTCAACCTTATTCTGGTATTTCTTGAATTTTTCAAAGGACTCACTTTTATGCTTCATTAAGTAGACATATCCGTATCTACTCAAATCACCCGTGAAAGTGATAAAATATCTATAGCCATCTCTAGCGGTAATTGACATAGGTCCACATACATCAGTATATATGAGTCCTAATAGGTCACTAGCGCGCATTCCAACACCTTTGAAGGAAATTCGAGTCATTTAGCCGATAAGACATGATTCACACGTGCCAAATGTAAAAAAAAAACGAATGCGGGAATAGTCCCATTCTCGACGAGTTTCTTTACACGTTTTTCATTTATGTGTCCCATTCGAGAATGCCATAGATAAGTTTGATCTTTGTCACCAACCTTTAATTTCTTATTATTCACGTGTAATATATCCATGGTTTGATCTAAGATGTAAATTTCATTGATGGAAACTGCTTTGCCATAAACCATTTCATTAAAAGAGAAAATACAGCTATTAACCTTTATTGAAAATGAAAAACCGTCTTTATCAAGTACGGAAACAGAAATAATGTTCTTAGATAAACTGGGTACATAGTAACAGTTATATAAATATAACTCAAAACCACTTGGGAGTTGAATTACGTATGTTCCCTTTAAGACTGCAGCAACTCTAGCTCCATTCCCGACTGGCAGGTCCACATCACCCTTTCCGAGAGGTGTGATGTTTTTTAGGCCCTGCAAATGATTACACAGATGAGAACCACAACCAGTATCAAGTACCCAAGTTCCGAAACTTGCATGGTTAATCTCAATCATATGAATATAAGATGACATACCAACAGGAGTGACGCGGCCTGCTTTTATGTCCTCACGGTACACGGGATATTTCCTCCTCCAATGTCCAGTCTTGTGACAATGGTGGCACTCAATGTCACCGCCCTTGCTCTTTGTCTTTCCTTGTGAGCCACTAGTCTCACCAGACCCACTCTTACCATTTCCTGGCTTCTTAAACTTTGGCTTTCCTACAGTTAGGTCGTCGGTAGCTTTGCCCTTACCCTTATTCTTGTTGGAAATCATGAGAACATCTTGATTCATGCTCCCACTCGATTTCATATCTTTCTCAGTCTATACGAGAAGTGAGTGTAGCTCATGAGGACTTTTCTTCATGTCATTCATGTAGTAATTTGCCCTGAAAAGGGCAAAACCATCATGAAGTGAATGAAGCATACGGTCAATGACTATGCTCTCACTGATTTTGCAATCAAGTGCCTCCAATTTCTCGACATTCTCAATCATGTTAAGAATGTGTGGGCTAACCGGTTGGCCCTTCTGGAGTTTCGCATCAAAGAAGCGACAGGTATGCTCATAAGTAACGATTCTCGGTGCTTTTGAGAACTCATTAGTGAGCGTGGTGAAAATCTTGTTTGCACCTTGGGCAATGAAGCGTCTCTGCAAATTGGTTTCCATTGCAAAGATGAGTACGTTCTTTATCGCACCCGCTTCCATGACGAAGTCACTATAAGCAAGTGACTCGTTAACTCCTGCATTGGGGCCTGGGTTTACCGGTATTGGCTCAGTTAAGTACTTGAGCTTACCGTCAGCAATGGCAGCATTCCGTAATGATGCCTCCCAGTCCGCAAAGTTGGACCCATCATTCTTCAGTCGAGTGAACTGATTCATGTGGTCCATGAAAGCTTTTAGCCAGGGCTCGCGTCCAAGTGTGGCACTTGGCATTGGGATTTCGTTATTTCCAGCCATTTGTTGTAACAGTATTATCAAAATAAAACGTATTCTACACTGCGAAAAGAAGAAAAATATAATAAGCATTCTCATCGTTATGATTTAAGTCTAATGCAATATTGTTATAACGCGAAGACTCAAGCATTTATACAATTGACCTCCCTCAAGAATTATATAAATGATTCCAAGACTCAATTATCTGTTAATTGATAAGCCAACCTTTTGGCTAATTCTACTTTTAGAATTCTTGGTCGATGAATTTTTGTAAATTCTATCTATAGTCCATCATAATCACGAGAAACTCTTCGGATTATAATGTTGAGGTAAACTAAGTCAACACAAACTATTTACCCAACGTAGAAGGAGTCATATGGAGAGTAAGGTCATATATGCCTACCGACGAAGAAGGGATTCATAATTGTTTGCCCTTATACAGACTATTCTCAATTTCAGTTTTAGAGGAAGATCCCATCAACTTTATTTTAATTCATTTTAAGTGAACTAATATCTAGCATGCGTGAATGAATAAACTAAGATGATGGCTTAAAAGTGTGACATCTGTATGTCTATGAAAACTAACATTCAATCTATATGAGTCAATTTTCATGCATATTAGGTAGTTTGGTTTAGGCGGAATATGATGCACTAACTATCATGTGAGTGAAAAGCAATAAGAATGGAAAGACGTAAAACAAAATAAAGTCCTAGTGTGGCCTATCTACCAAAATGAACATAAATACAACTTTGGAATCCATCCTAGGACCCGAGAAGCTTGTCTTGATGTTCCATCTTGGTCCATGTAGCGGGAGTGAGCAATCGAATCTCCATCTTTAGTCTTCTCAAAATTACAATTTAAAAATTACATAATGAACCTATTTACATTCTAATTTCAAAACAATAATACTTAATGAAAACCAAAAGGAGATACGAGATCTCAAAATTACATTAAAAATTATGTTTCCATCATTACGAAAACATAATTTAACTAAGGCCACACTTGGTATTACAAATTACAACCGATTGCAAAAATACGTAAATAAACCATTCAACAAAATATTCAACTAAATAAAAATGCATCAACTAAAAATTAATCATTCAAGACATAATTCCTTAATTATGTAGAGTAATTTATCCAAACCACCTATTTAAATGATCAAATTATGTGACAATTCCTCAGTTACTCACAATAATTTTAATCTTAATACATATTAATCTTGTAATATGAATTAATCCAACATTATTTTAAACCTCTTTAAAATAATTGGGTATCTTTAATTTGTGAACTTTTTCACAACAAACAATTATACATTATAAATAATAATGTATAAAATTTAATCGGCCAAAAACTAACAAAAACCGAAACCCTTTTTTTTATTTAGAAGCTCACGGCATTAAAAACAAAAAAACATAATTTTCTTTTCTCTTTTCTCTCGGCATTTTGCCCAAAAAAAAACAGATTTTTTTATTGTTCTCGGCATTTGCCCTAAAAAAAACAAAAAAACAGATTTTTTTTTTTATTTCTGGCGGCATTTGCCCTAAAACAAAAACAGTTTTTTTTTCTCGAAAAAACTTATCAATATGAACAAAATGTTTAATGTTGCTAATTTATCAAGATTGGCATAATCAACAACATTTAATTTAAACTTTGATCCAAACTAGATGATTCAATTTAACCTATTAAAATGAATATCTAAATTATGATTAAATCGATTATCCGAATATTTGATTCATCATAATTGATTTGAACATTATAAATTAACTTGTATGCCAAAAACTATATAGCAAAAACAAATCATTAACAATGAAAAACAATTTCCATTTCCATTTTAATTTAATTCTTATTAAATCAAAACATCTACAAATTTATCATATTATCATCTTAACCTATTAAAACAATAATATGAATAAATCTAAATGGAAACAAAACACAAAAACAAAAAAATGGCTCGGCAAAAAAAAATTTCCATTCGGCCGAAATTTTTTTTCCCAAAATTTTTGTTTGAATTCATTTATGTAAATCATATAAAATAATTTCGTGGCCTATGCTCTGATACCACTTGTAGAAAATATCGGTATACTTCCTTTAAGATTATTAGGATTATAACGAAATTATGATTATGAAAACTAGTCATAAATGAAATTGCATAAACAAAATAGTAAAGATTAAGAATCAACCTTTGGTCCTAGAAAATTAGGCCTAAGAACAATATCGAATTGATATTCTCCTAATCGTTGCACCCAAAATGTGATGAGAAATGCCTCTTGTTCTTGCTAGAATAGATCCCCAAATTCACTAATTAATTTTAGGGTTTTGTATTTTGATGATGAGAGAAAATTAGGTCAAAAGAGTAGTAACAAAATGATCTCCCTTCTACCCTATTATAACCGAAAAAGGGAGAGAAAAAGGGGAGATCTTTTTTTCTTTCTTTTTGTTTTGACCGAGTGACTCCTCAAATAAGGAGAGAAAAATCTCCTTATTTTTGGTAGTTATTCTAATGTATATAATGTGTATTAATTTTTATCAATTGTCATATATATCGACATGTATTAATAAGTCCACTTATAACAGTTTACAGTCGATTTATCAATACCAGTCTGTCAACATTTATTATGACAATATTGTATAATATATACATTAACTATAAATATCGCATATTTATAATTTGCTAATTAAATATAACTGCTTACATTTAATTACGAATTAACATCTTAATTCGTTTAAGCTAACATTATATACATTTATTAAATATAACAGTTTATATTCAATTTACGAATTTAACAGTTAATTCGTCTCGGCTGGTATTATTTAATTGTATTAAATAATCGTCTCATCATCACATTGACTAACTGTTTAGTCAATTACATGGACTAACCTTTTAGTCATAAGGCATCAATGTGATCATATTTTCGTACAATCACATCTCTCAAACACATCCTTTAGGTGTGACTTTTAGGGACCAGTTGATCACCGCCATCAGTATGATAATAACGTCAAACTTTCTAGCAAGCCAACCGTTATTAAGTAATCGTTAATCAACGGATAAAATACTAAGTATACCCTTGTGAACCTATAAGAGATTTATAAATGTTATCACACTAATTGTGGAGGACACAAGCTCCAAAAACGCCAAGGCAGTTTGAGAGACGGTGTCTAGATTCGGGTTTTTCAGTCTTAGGCCCACTTGCCTCATCAATCTCTCCGGAAAAGTATATACCATGAATTCTAAGCCAGGAACGCGAATTAACCGTGTCGGATCCAAAGACGATACTCTAGTCACTGATCTAAGATGCCACCATGGCATGATCCACCTAATAAAGGGCCCACCTTCACTCTTCAATTTATTTTCCCAATAATTGAATACTCGAATAAAGTCCACCATGTATAGCCTCGTTATCATCGCAATTGATCGAGAGCGATATCCTGTCATGTCAACTGGGGGCTCGATCAACCGCAGCCTTTCCATCAGCCAGATCTGCAAAAAAGGGGGATGGGAGTTAGTATCCCAAAACCGGCTATAACAAAAAAAAAGGCTGAATAGAACATAAAACGGGTTCTTACCTGTAAAATAATAGGACTCCCAAGATAAGGATGCTCGCAGTTCGCCTTCTTGTTGTCCAATCCTAGAATGGTCTCCCCTAGAACTAAGCATGTTGGGCTCCTGCGCAGTTCCATTTGCTCCACTATGCCTAAAAATCGAGGGTCACCCCTCATCTCTTTATTCACATGCCCATGCATGACATAGCAATGAAGAAGGCAAAATCCATAAGCTCTGCGCCTCACCACATAAGAGACAGTAGGGTCCTCCATATTTATAAATCGATCGACAAATTCAAACATACGGACACCTTTTGAGGTCACAAGACGGTCTACCTCAGCCTTGGTCAATCCAAGCAAATCCCTAAATTTATTTTTATAGCCTTGAGAGCTAGGGGGTATAGCCGGAACACTTTTTGTATCCCATCCTCCAACCGCAGCAATTTCTTTATGAAAGGGACAAATTTCGCCTCACGGAAAGGTAAAAACATGAAAATTCGGGTCCCAATATTCAAGACGAGCACCCAAAAAAGGCCTAATTACCTTCACCAGTTTCAAACTTATGATTGATTCTAAGTTAAAAGCACCCATGTCGTGTTTCTTCATATTCGTAAATTCATTCGTCCACTCTTTAATGCGATTTTCAAAGGCATCTATATTTTTTTGGAAAAATTTGAGAAGATATATGAGGTTTTATGTAATAGACGAAGTCAAGGAAGGGAGAATTGTGAGAATAGAAGCTCAACCGAGGTCTCTTTTTATACTATTTGATATTTCCTTAATTCTGTCGAGAATTGACTAGCTGGAGAGAAGATGCAGCAGCAGCTGCGCCTCTTCGAAGTATCGCAGCTCCTGCTGCGCCTATTCCCCAAGCTCTTTTCCTCGTTTGACAGCCGTGGATCTTTCCTAATCTGTTTTAGTTAAAGTTTCATATTCCTATAGGGACTTAATTCGGTAATTTCGATTAATTACCAAATTTATGTTTCCTAACCTTTTACGGGTTCCCTTTTCGAGGCAAAATCGACATTTTCGCCAAATACGCACACTTACTCGTTCTTTTTTTTTCGGGAAATCATTTCACTCCCTCTTTTGAAAAATGTTTATGACACACTTAGACATTTCTTTAAAATTTCTTTTTTAGGGGGTAGCCCTCCCTACCGTCCGATCGCGTTATTATGTCCATTTTCTGGCACTTTTTTTTCATTTTCTTCTTTTTTCGCGCTAATTTAGGCCATTTTAATTTTCTACATTGATTCATTTTAGTTCTTTATATATGTTTTGCTTGTGATTTCCTACGTGAATTTCGGCAGCATGACGGCGCAAACCGTCACATGCCAAACCTGTTTTTCAAAGCTAACCTGCAGATACACCAAACACCCGGCAGCAAAGGTACACAGGCCGTCATATATACAACCAAAATGCAGAAATATACATCAAAATGCGGGCTCCTGCCCAAAATGACGTCCAAAATGTACAAATGTACAAACATAAGTCAGCAAACTAGTCCTGACAACCCCTCAGCTCAGCCACTGTCGCCTCAAGGGCAGCGATCTCAGCATCTCTGGCCTCGAGCTCTCTCAGTAAACGGGTCGTCTCCTCCTGGGACTGCACCAGCTCACACTCCAGGTCACGCTCCCTCCACACAAAAAAATGAAGTGATACTTCCCTTCACGAAATTGAAGGTAATAAAAGAAAGGACGGGTACAAAAGGTTCATACCTGCCGCCCCGAGCCACCTGTAAGGGCCTCAATGGCTGTAGCTCGCAGCCGGTTGGCCATCCTCCACAGCTCCACATGCCTGGACGGCGCCACCTTCATTCAAATACGGAGAAAGTTCAAGCAAATACATTCCTATGTAATAATGCATAAATACTAAAGATAGCCAAAGCTGGGGGCTTACCCTCCTCAGAACGTGCTGCCACTCATCTAAGCCAGCGTCAATCAGCGTCTCGCTGAAAGAATGGATCTCGGAGATCATCGTCATGCCCACCGACTCACTGTGCTCCAACTTCTCTGGAAAAGCTGGGGGCTCGACGCCCGCTACCTCGATCTCCTACAAAACTCAAGTGGTTCATATTTCACTAATCATTCATCATTTATCAAAGACAAGTAAACGGTAAATATGCTTACCACGATTGGCCAGTACGTCAGCCTCCGGTGAAAAAAACCCAGCGTATTCCTCACCAGGGAGAAGAAGGGCGTCACCACTCGCGCCAGCCAGGCCAGCTGCCTTCTAAGCCTCTGAAGGCTCCCAAAACATCGTCCGTGGAGGGTCAATGGGAACCGTAAAGGCGTCACGAGAGCACTGCCGAGTCAAACGCTCACCCAAGTACCACACAGGCCCTATGGGTGTCGTCAACAGCAACCTACTCGAACTTCGGGGATGGAGAACCTCAACCACAAAGGCTGGAGCCCCAGAGTAGCTCTTTCAAGGCCGGGGTTATAACACCCCCGTACACCAAGGTGCCTTACCAATGACCACCCCTGTGTTTAGAGGTGTTACCATCTCGGTTGCCTGGGGTAGTAGATCAAATAAACAATGAAAGAACATTTATTAAAATAGTTTTAAGACTTTAAAACACAAAACAGCGTAGAAAGATATAACGTGATAACTATGATAACTACTAGGCATATGTGGCAAGGACATCTACTCCGGTAGCGTGGTGACTCGTTTCCCTTCCAAGCCCGCAAGCAACAAGACCAAATGTACCCGCTAAACCAACTTCTCACCATCCCCGAATGGATCACCACAGTTTTAAAAACACAACACGGGGCCAGTTTACTGTAAAACAAAATAAGACAAGTACAATAAGGCAAACTGCTGATCATCACACCTCCAACTCCCGATCTCATATAGTAACTGACTACACACTAAAGGGTGTAGCCCTGCCAGATTACCCATCACAACAGGTAATCCACACCGCCAGTGGGGGACCGCAGCCAATCCCCACCTAATCCCCGCTCATCAACGAGCGATAACCCTGTTCATTAATGTGCACATCCCCTCCTGTGGTGGGTTCCACAGAGGGCGATAGGGGGTGAAGCCAATCCCGCAAGGCACTCCACTCAGCCGAGGACGTGCCTTGCGAAAATCATCAACAACCATCACATCACCAACATCAACTCCAACACACCAACAACGATCAGCAGATAAACAATCGTACAACAATACAAACATATACTTATAATGATTAAACAGTAAACCGAGTAGGGGAAACCCTACCTTATCGCTAATCCATGAAAATGCATCCAACAACTAGCCAAGCAAGACTCTGAGACGAATCCTATACACAGTAACCACGTTCTATTACAAAACTACCCCAAAGACCTACTGAAAGATAACAACGAAATGGCGACTTACCTTGAGACATGGAGCGAAGTCGACAATGATGACATCCTTAGTCGCACATTCCGCATATAAACCAATCCCCATCCTTGGTTAGTGTCTAGGCTAGGTGGGAGTGTAAAGAGAAGTGTGTGATAGATGAGAGAGAGAGATATATTAGGGTTAGAGAGAAAGGGAACCGTCGAAAATGAAATTAGACTAACAAACTTGCGTTTTAAAATAACGCGTCAACAGCGGCTATACTCGGTCGAGTACTCTCATACTCGGCCGAGTAAGCCCTACTCGGTCGAGTGTTATCACCAGTCGGCCGAGTAGCCCCTGCTAGGTCGAGTAAACAATCACACAGCTCCCTTATCCTCTCGCCTATCCCCTCCTATGATCTTCCGTGGTCAAACGGTCGGTCAAAGGGTCCTTAAACAGGGCGGGTATTACAGTCTTCCCCCATTAAAAGGAACTTCGTCCCCGAAGTTCATCTCACGCCTCCCAACGCCGCGGTAACACCTAAGACCAAACCCAACACTTCACTATAACGAACACCACCCCAAGGTTTAAGACACATAAGGTTTAAGACATATAAGATATCCTAGACAAGACTTCAACGATCGTAAGCATCACTAAACTGTTACTGTGTACAACTACTAAGAGAATTACGTAGCCGTAAGTTTGTAAGTTTGTTACATCTCATAACTCGGAAGTTAAATAAAGATGAAACATAGAAGAAAAGGTGAAGCATAGCGAAAATTTGTCAAATCCTTCGAACTTTTATCTTTCTTTTATCCTTGGTCGCGGTGTTATCTACCCCTAAAAAGGAACTTCGTCCCTGAAGTTCATTCTACCATCCACCCAGGTCAACGAAAAGCAAGATGACAACAAGAATTACGGAACATATACTCTACTACAAAGCAAGTACGACACATCCACACATATGTATATAACCACCTTATACATACAAGTCAAGGAGGTAAGACACACTACATACTACAGAAATGCGAGAGGTATGAAAACACCATTGTCGTTGACCAACTCTGTCTACCGCTAATGCCTATAACCTCATTTCATATAACTATTATCGGCTCACTTTGAATTCAAACATGCATCACAATCACATACGCACGACGCATCCTATAAAGTCCGAACATATTACCAAGGTATTGAAACATACACGTATCAAAAGAGTTATTCATTTAAGTTTTGAACAAATTCAAATAACGAAGAGTGCATTATCCGGGTACTTGGCCGTGTATGACATTCACTCGGTCGAGTTTTTAAGGTCAGGGAGCCATTTTCGACATCAATCACTAATTCATCAAGTATCATACCTGCAATCAACATTATACTCCATCACCAACTAAGAGTTTATGTCTAAAGATCCCAAACATAGTACCGTGCAAGCAAGTAGTGGCCTTGGTTATTGTCTAGGCTAGGTGGGAGTGTAAAGAGAAGTAGGTGATAGATGAGAGAGAGATATATTAGGGTTAGAGAGAAAGAGAACCGTCGAAAATGAAATTAGACTTACGAACTTGCGTTTTATAATAACGCGTCAACAGCGGCTATACTCGGTCGAGTACTCTCATACTCGGCCGAGTAAGCCCTACCCAGTCGAGTTTTATCACCACTCGGCCGATTAGCCCCTGCTAGATTGAGTTAAAAATCACACAGCTCCCTTATCCTCTCGCCTATCCCCTCCCATGATCTTCTGTGGTCAAACGGTCTGTTAAAGGGTCCTTAAACATGGCAGGTATTACAGTCTTCCCCCCTTAAAAGGAACTTCATTCCCGAAGTTCATCTCACACCTCCCAACGTCGCGGTAACACCTAAGACCAAACCCAACACTTCACTATGACGAATACCACCCCAAGGTTTAAGACACATAAGGTTTAAGACACATAAGATATCCTAGACAAGACTTCAACGATCGTAAGCATCGCTAAACTGTTACTGTGTACAACTACTAAGAGAATTATGTAACCGTAAGTTTTTAAGTTTGTTACAACTCATAACTCGGAAGTTAAATAAAGATGAAGCATAGAAGAAAAGGTGAAGCATAGCGAAACTTTGTCAAATCCTTTGAACTTTTATCTTTCTTTTATCCTTTGTCGCGGTGTTACCTACCTCTAAAAAGGAACTTAGTCCCTGAAGTTCATTCTACCATCCACCCATGTCAACAAAAAGTAAGATGACAATAAGAATTACGGAACATATACTCTACTACAAAGCAAGTACGACACATCCACACATATGTAGATAACCACCTTATACATACAAGTCAAGGAGACAAGACACACTACATACTAAAGAAATGCGAGAGGTATGAAAATGCCATTGCCATTGACCAACTCGGCCTACCGCTAAAGCCCATAACCCCATTTCAAATAATTATTGTCGGCTCACTTTGAATTCAAACATGCATCGCAATCACATACGCAAGACGCATCCTATAAAGTCCGAACATATTACCAAGGTATTGAAACATACACATATCAAAAGAGTTATCCATTTAAGTTTATAACAAATCCAAATAACGAAGAATGCATTATCCGAGTACTCGGCCGAGTATGCCATTCACTCGGTCGAGTTTTCAAGGTCATGGAGCCATTTTCGACACCAAACACTAATTCATCAAGGATCATACCTGCAATCATCCTTATACTCCGTCACCAACTAAGAGTTTATGTCTAAAGATCGCAAACATAGTACGTGCAAGCAAGTAGCAGCCTTATGGCCAGTTACAATCATTCAAGAGAACAGAGTACGATGAAGAACAATAAGTATCCAACAACAAACCGAAAACAAATCCAGAAGTACAACTGAAATCACAAATCGGGACCCTCCTCCATTTCTTCACCACCACCTGTGCGGGATGTACCTGCTCCTGATGTACCTGCTCCCTGAAAGGCTCCAGCTGAGTAGCCTCCTCCGCCTAGCTGACTGCGATAGTTGGCTCCCCACGGTCCCGCGAGGCAGCCAAACTCTGCCTCCTTTAGTGGTCTCCAAAAGCCAGGGTCCATGCCGTAAATATGGAAGACTCCCGTGTCCACCCCGGGTCCCCTTCACCAAACGGGTTGTGCCAGCTGTGTCCCTATGTGTAATACTACGGTTTTATGAGCCTTTGGGTACTCTATCGAGTGGGCCTTACTCTGTCGAGTAAGGGTGTTTTACGATTTAAAACAGTTTCTGACCTTTTGGGTACTCGATCGAGTAGCCTTGATACTCGATCGAGTAGGCGGCACTCGGTCGAGTATGTCTGTTACTCGATCGAGTAGCCGGTTTAAGGGGGATGATTTGTCAGGTTTTGTTAATAATGCGATTTAATATATAAACACTTCCCTCACTTTCTTAATACACTTTTACAAACCTAATTACTTTCAAAAGAGAAAACAATCCACGTTCTTCACATCAATCGCATTATTGGCAAATCCCGGAGCTTGAAAGGTCGGAATTCACCTTTCTTTACACCTTTGTGATCCTTGTGTCGAGGGTAAGATCTACGTACTGTTTTTATGGTATTTCGTTAATGTTAGTTAAACCCTAATTTGGGGATTTAGGGGTTTTGTTGTGTTTCTTGATTGGTAGTAATTGTATGATTGTATGTTAGGAGGAGGATTCGTAGAAGAGGCCTTTTGATAACAGCTGTTGAGATCGTCTGATTGTGTTGCTTTCCAGGTAGGGTTTCCCTACTCAGTATTAGTCCCATAATGTGTTGGTGGTGATTTGTGATTGTTGATTGTTATCATACGAGTATTGTGACGGTTGTTGGTTTTGATTGTTGTTTAATAGTTGTGATTGTTTGTATCTGTCTGTGTTCATCGGGGCGCGTCCCTGGGTGATGGAGTCACTTGCGGGAGTGGCTTCATGCCCATTATTCGCCTTCTGTGGAACCCGCCACAGAAGGGATGTGCACATTAATGGATTTGGGTTTATCGCTCGATGGAGATGAGCGGGGATTAGGTGGGAACGGCTGCGGTCCCCCATTGGCGGCGTGGAGTGACCTGTTGCGATGGACACTCTGGCAGGGCTACACACTTTAGTGTGTAGTCAGTATTGTGGAGTTGGTGATGGAGTTCGGAGTATATCTGTGATGTTTGAGCTGTGTTGATTGTTGTGCTGTTGAATTATATAAATTGTGTGATTAGTACTGACCCCGTTTATTGTTTTAAAAACTGTGGTGATCCATTCGGGGATGGTGAGCAGTTGTTGAGCAGGTATGAGTCGAGTTACATGGGATAGCTTGGATGTGCCACTTTCAGATGATAGAGTCTTCCGCTGTAGCCTGAGTAGTTTGTTAGACATTTCATTTAGTTGAGTAGACAGTTGATTTTGAGAACATGTAATCGTATTTTGGTATTTGGTTTTGGATTGTATCTTTTTCACTAAATTTACACTATTTAAATGTTGTTTCGTTATTATCTTATGATTATCATTGCTCGGGGAACCGAGATGGTAACATCTTTATACCTGGGTGGTCCTGGTAAGGCACTTGGAGTATGGGGGTGTTACAAAATGGTATCAGAGCGACGATCCTGAAACCTGTAACCAATGAATCTAATGAATATAGGGAGTCAATAAAAATGAACCCGGGGTAAAGGTTGTAGGAGCTAATGCAAAGGCTTGGGAGACGTCTTAAAGTCGCGAACTCGCCCTACAATTTTGAACCGGTCACATGGGGGGTATATGTCAAGGTCATATGTGGTGTTTGTTAGCTTGTATGTGAATGTGATAATATATGTTGTGAATTGATGGAGGTTGTGAGTAGAAGATTGATATGGTGATTGAAAAGTTAGTAAGGTGTGCATATATGTTGTTTGTATAAGAAGCATGATGGTTGTTTATTATGTGGCATTTGATAACATGAATAGTTTATTTGTTGATTGAATGAGGAGTTGTGTAGAACCGCCTGCGTAGTTAGATTATAATGTTAAGTTTATAAAGTTGTATAGTATGTTGGGATATGAGAGATAACATGCGGGTAATATATACGAGTCAGCATGACTCGATCGAGTAGGTGAGGTACTCGGTCGAGTGGGTCTGTAACACCCCCATACTCCAAGTGCCTTACCAGGACCACTCAGGTATGAAGACATTACCATCTCGGTTACCCGAGGCAATGATAATCAAATAAACAATGAAGAAACAACGTTTAAATATAAATGCTTAGCGAAGAGTTACAATTCTCAAAACCAAACCAAATGTGTATTACATGTTCTCAAACTGACTGTTCTAACTGAAATGTAAATAACTAATAAGCTACAGCGGAAGACTCCTATCATCATGTCGTGGCAATCCCAGCTATCCCAGTACTCATCTCAATACCTGCTCAATATCTGCTCACCATCCCCGAATGGATCACCGCAGGTTTACAAAACAACACCGGGGTCAGTACTAATCACACAATTCAACATATTAACAATAAGATAAACAGACAGGTTAACTGTCACACAAACACAATCACGCCAAATCCAATCATCTCAATCACCGACTGTCCACTGGACCAGCCCTGCCAGTGGGGGACCGCAGCCGTACCCACCAAATCCTCGCTCCACATAGTGAGCGATAACCCTGTCCATTAATGTGCACATCCCTTCTGTGGCGGGTTCCACAGAAGGCGAAACTAGGGCGTGAAGCCACTCCCGCAAGTGACCTCACTCAGCCGAGCCCACGCCTCGCGAACCATAGACAACGATCACAACCAAAATACAATTAATATATCAAACAACCAATCACAACACATCAACCAATATCCCATTATGGGACTAATACTGAGTAGGAAATCCTACCTGGAAAGCACACTGTCTGACGGTCTCTACTGCTGTATCAAAAAGCTTCCTCTATGAACCCTCCTCCTATCATAAAACATATAAAGGCTACCAAATCACATACTACAGATAAACCCCCAAATCCCTTAATTAGGGTTTAACCAAATCAAAGGAAAGACAATAAAAAGGGTACACAGATCTTACCCTTGACGCCAGGAACTCAACGGTATAACCAACGCTAAGAACTGACCTTCCAAACTCCGGGGATTGCTAATAATGTGATTAGGATGAAGAACTTGCTTGCTTTCTTTCTTAAACAGTAATTTAGGTTTTGCAAAAGTGATTTAGAATAATGACGACAAAGCTTATATACCTTAATCGCATAATTAACAAAACCCGAGAAAACTCCCCGTAAAACCGGACACTCGATCGAGTACCCGAGGTACTCGATCGAGTACCCTAGTTACTCGATCGAGTACCCAACAGGTCAGAAACTTTTCTAAAACGCAACTTACCCTTACTCGACAGAGTAAGGCCTACTCGATAGAGTACCCCAAGACTTATAAATACGGAGTATTACAGTCTTCCCTCCTTAAAAGGAACTTCGTCCCCGAAGTTCAAACTACTACTAAACAAAGGTACTCCCATAACATTCCCGACTCAACAACCAAAACAAAATTTAACCTAAAACATGTTACTAACCTAACTCATCCCGACAAACATACCGACGCAACATACAAAAGGGGTATAAAACTCTTAAAACTGTTCGCGATCATCTCCTACCCCCCTAAAAGAAACAAGGTTACGTCCCCGTAACCATACATACCTGATCAAACAGGAAAGGATAACGCTCTTTCATAGCTTCCTCTGGTTCCCATGTAGCTTCCTCAGTCTCGTGGTTAGACCAAAGGATCTTAAGCAAAACTGTCTCACCACTCCTAGTCTTCCTAACCTTTCGGTCAAGAATCTGCTTAGGCACCTCAAGATATGATAAGGACTCATCTAGCTCTAAGTTCTCTGCCTCTAACACATGTGACGGATCACTCACATACTTCCGCAGCTGCGATACATGAAACACATTATGCACTCTCTCTAATGCAGCTGCTAAAGCCAGACGATATGCAACTTCCCCAACTCGCTCTAAGATCTCATAAGGCCCGATAAACTTCTGACTTAACTTGCCTTTCTTCCCAAATCTCATAACCCCACGTATAGGAGACACTTTCAAAAGAACCTTGTCCCCAACTTGAAACTCTATGTCCCTGCGATGGAGATCTGCATAACTCTTTTGCCTATCTTGAGTCGCTCTCATCCGTTCCCGGATCATCTTAATCTTTTCCACCATCTCATGCACCATCTCTGGTCCTAAAACCACTTGCCTCGGCGCTATCGTCCCAACAGATTGGACTCCTACATCTCCTCCCATACAAAGCCTCAAACAGTGCCATACCAATACTAGTGTGATAGCTGTTATTATAAGAAAATTCTATCAAGTCCAACCTCTGTTCCCAGCTACCACCAAAGTCCATCACACAAGCTCGCAACATATCCTCAAGAGTCTTGATTGTTCTCCCAGTCTGTCCGTCTGTCGCAGGATGAAATGCTGTACTCATCTTCAAAGTTGTTCCCAACGATTCCTGCAACTCCTTCCAAAACCTCGATATAAACCTCGCATCTCTGTCAGACACTATGTCCTTAGGGACTCCATGTAACTTAAGCACGTTCTTTCGATAGGCCATAACCAATTGTGCCTTAGTCTATGTATCTTTCATTGGAACAAAGTGAGCTGACTTGGTCAGTCGATCCACTATTACCCAAATCATGTTGTTACCTTGTTGACTCTTTGGCAAACCCACAATGAAATCCATGGAAATGGATTCCCACTTCCACTCAGGTACCTCTAGAGACTGAATCTTCCCTTGTGGTCGTCGCTATTCCCCTTTAACTCTTTGGCATGTCAAACAACGGGACACAAACTCCGCTGTCTCTTTCTTCATCCCAGGCCACCAAAACGTTTTCTTCAAATCCTTGTATAGCTTGTCACCACCCGGATGTACTGAGTATAGTGTACAATGCGCCTCTGTCATGATAGTCTTTTTCAACTCCTCATCATTAGGGACACACCACCTACAATCGAACCTCAAACTACCATCTGTATGAATAGAAAATCGGGACACTGTCCCTTTCTCTACTCCAGCTCTCCACTCCACTATCTTAGGATCCAACGCCTGTTTACCTCGAATGTCATCATAAAACTCAAGATGTACTATCATATCACCCATGGCATCTCCTTTCTGCATCATATGTATCCCAAAACTCGCTACCTCATCTCTCAGCCTCATCAAAGATAGAGTTGTACACAGAGAATGTACACTCTTCCTACTCAAAGCATCAGCAACGACATTGGCTTTCCCTTCATGGTAGATGATTTCCATGTCATAATCGCCAATCAACTCCATCCACCTCTTCTGTCTCATGTTCAACTCCTTTTGAGTGAAAATGTACTTGAGACTCTTGTGATCAGAAAATACCTTAAAGATTGCTCCATAAAGGTAATGTCTCCAAATCTTGAGAGCAAACACCACCGCACCCAACTCCAGATCATGAGTAGGGTAGTTCTCCTCATAAGGCTTCAATTGCCTAGAAGCATAGGCAATCACTTTACCGTTCTGCATCAACACACATCCCAACCCATTCTTCGAGGCATCTGTATAAACCTCAAAGTTCTCGATCCCTTCAGGCAATGCTAAGACAGGAGCTGTGGTCAAACACTCCTTTAATGTTTGGAACGCCGTCTCACAACTCTCATCCCAACGGAACCTGTTCTCTTTCCTCATCAACGCTGTCATAGGTCTAGCTATCTTAGAGAAATCTTTCACGAACCGTCTGTAGTATCCAGCTAAACCCAAGAAACTCCTAACCTCAGCAACATTCTTTGGTGCTTCCCACTTTGTCACTGCTTCTATTTTTGCCGGATCCACAACTACCCCATCTTTAGAGATCACATGCCCTAGAAAAGCAACTTTCTCTAACCAGAACTCACACTTGGATAGCTTAGCATACAACTCATGGTCTCTCAAAGTTTGCAACACAATCCTCAGATGCTCCTCATGCTCCTCCCTAGTCTTGGAGTAGACTAAGATATCGTCGATAAACACCACTACAAACTTATCCAAAAACGGTCTAAAGATCCTATTCATCAAATCCATAAACACTGCCGGTGCATTAGACAACCCAAACGGCATCACCACATACTCATAATGACCATACCTTGATGTGAAAGCCGTCTTTGGTATGTCCACCTCTCTAATCTTCACCTGATGGTACCCCGACCTCAAATCAATCTTAGAAAAGACTGATGCACCACGCAACTGATCAAACAGGTCATCTATCCTTGGCAAATGATACTTGTTCTTCACGGTCACTCGGTTCAGCTCTCTGTAGTCTATGCACAACCTCAGACTCCCATCATTCTTCTTTACAAAAAGAACTGGTGCTCCCCACGGCGATACACTAGGTCTAATGTATCCCTTCTCTATCAGATCATCCAACTGCTTTCTAAGCTCCTCCATCTCCTTAGGACCCATGCGGTACAGTGCCTTAGAGATTGGCCCGTCCCTGGTTTCAACTCTACTGTGAAATCTATCTCTCTTCCCGACGGCAACCCCGGAATCTCCTCTGGAAAAACATCGGCAAACTCTCCCACCACTGGTATCTCATCAACTATCGGACTCTCTATCCGGTCATCTCTCACATGGCACAAGATCAAAGGACATCCCTTCCTCAGATAAGACTTCAAGGTGACAGCTGCAATCAACTAAACTTTGGGTTTGACTAGAAACCCACGATAAGACACACTAACGCCCTTAGGACCTCTTAAAGACACCTTCTTTTGATGACAGTCTATCTTAGCTTTATACTTTCCTAACCAATCCATCCCGACTATCATCTCAAAACCGTCAAAAGGAAACTCTAGCAAGTCTACAGGTAGATCAACTTGCCCAACTATCATAGATACATCTCTAAACAATCTCCCACATGATACAGACTCACCCGAAGGTATAAAAACTTGCTCACTAACAGACTCATATACCCTCAGACCCAACTGTTTAACATGACTTGAAGACACAAACGACTTAGAAGCCCCTGAATCAAACAAAACAAAGGTATGAATACCATTAACAATAAAAGTACCGGTGATAACGTGAGCATCCTCCTCAGCTGCCTTCTTCTCCATCATGAATAACTTTCCACTGGTCTTCTGTCCACCTCCCTGGACAGTACTGGCTGATGTGGTCGGCTTAGCACCCGACCCTTGATTGTTGTTGTTGTTCGTCGGTTGTTTTCTGATAAGAATTACCGCCGTTGCGGTTGCCTCCACTCTGGGTAACTCTGACTTCCCCCGGTTTGGCCATGACCCAGCCGGTCTGTTGCTCGCGTAGCTCTGCGCAGGTCTCTGGAAAGATCCCTGTGCACTTATGCACTCATGTCTCTTGTGGCCTACACCACCACAGCTATAGCAGGTCACTCCCCAACTACCACTAACACTTCCACGACCACGCCAAAAGGAAGCCCCAGCACTGAACCCTGACCCAGAAGAAAACCCCTTAGGCTGACTGTGGTTGCCTTTCTTGTGATTAGATTGGCCACCCCCTCGCTCTCAGACTTCCTCTTCTTACTACCTGACCTCTCCTCAGCCATCTCTACCAACCTCTCAGCTCTCCCAGCCCTCTCATAGGCTTCCTTAACATCAGTAAGAACTCCCACGGGTAACTTATCCATAATCTTAGGGGTCAACCCTCTCTCAAACCTCAATGCCAAATTCTCCTCACTCAAACCTATATCCTCAGCATACCTAGACTTATCATTGAACTGCCTGTAGTACTCGGCCACAAACATCTCATCGGTCATCTTAAAGTTGTCAAACTCTTCTCTCAACTTACTCCTCACATGCTCCGGTACAAACTCCTTTCTCACAGCCCTACGAAACTCCTCCCAAGGTATAGTAGCTAAGCCTTGGTTTGTATATATCTCCTTAGCACTCACTTTCACTGTATCCCACCACTTGCCAGCTGCCTCCCTCAGATAGAACGCAACCTGTTCCACTCTCATCTCATCAGGAAAGTGAACCAAATCTAGTATGTTCTCCATCTCTCTAAGCCAACTATCGAGAAGGTTACGCTCCCCAACTCCCTTATACTCTTTCGGGTTAAACCTCGCTATATAGAGGCTGATTTTAGAATGATCAACCTCCTTCTCCTTATACTTATCCTTATCTTTCCCCACAGTCTTTAAAGCCTCAGTGAAAGCATCTTGATGCTCCAACATCTTAACGATGTCATCTATGTTCATAAGCTCAGCTCTCGCATACAAAGCAGTCTTCTTGGGCGGCATCTTGAAACTATCATAGAAAAAGGGGTGGATATAAACATACGCGCCAAAACCTCAAAACAAGAAAACACGCTGCCCAGACCCCTACTCGATCGAGTTCCCAAACATACTCGATCGAGTAACGGGCTACTCGATCGAGTGCCCAACATACTCGATCGAGTGCCCCAACATCAGACCTCAAACAGACCTTCTGATCTCTAACATACTCGACCGAGTAGCTAGGCTACTCGGTCGAGTGACCCCCTACTCGATCGAGTACTAGTTACTCGATCGAGTACCCAAAAACACGATTCTGGACTCAAAATCTTCAAAAACCCACCCGATCGAGTCAGTCCCACTCGATCGAGTCATGCTAACTCAGAAACGCTACCCGCATGCTATATCATATGCTAACATGCTAAAAGCTTTATAAAACCACATATTATGTCATAACTAAGCATATAATGCTACGCATCCTTTCTTACGATCTACGAGATCATTATATCATGTTATTAAATGCCACCTTATAAACATCCAACATGTTATCACCCCAACAACAAATCTACATATATCATTAACCTTTCTTTCACATTCTCAACTTTCTACTTCAAACATCCAACAATTACACACACTTCATCACATTCTTACACAAGCTAACCAAACAACACATACGACCTTGACATACACCCCCCATGTGACCGGTTCAAAATTGTAAGGCAAGTTCGCGACTTTAGGACGTCTCCCAAGCCTTTGCATTAGCTCATACAACTTTTACCCCGGGTTCATTTTAGTTGACTCCCTATGTTCATTAGGTTCATTGGTTACAGGTTTCAGGATCGTCGCTTTGATACCATTTGCAACACCCCCATACTCCAAGTGCCTTACCAGGACCACTCAGGTATGAAGACATTACCATCTCGGTTACCCGAGGCAATGATAATCAAATAAACAATGAAGAAACAACGTTTAAATATAAATGCTTAGCGAAGAGTTACAATTCTCAAAACCAAACCAAATGTGTATTACATGTTCTCAAACCGACTGTTTCTAATCGAAATGTAAATAACTAATAAGCTACGAGCGGAAGACTCCTATCATCATGTCGTGGCAATCCCAAATTATCCCAAAGACTCATCTCAATACCTCGCTCAATATCTCGCTCACCATCCCCGAATGGATCACCGCAGTTTACAAAACAACACCGGATCGGTACTAATCACACAATTCAATATATATTAACAATAAGATAAACAAACGACTTAACTCACACACACACACAATCACGCCAAATCCAATCATCTCAATCACCGATCGTCCACTTTGGACCAGCCCTACCGATGGGGGACCGCAGCCGTACCCACCAAATCCCCGCTCCACATAGTGAGCGATAACCCTGTCCATTAATGTGCACATCCCTTCTGTGGCGGGTTCCACAGAAGGCGAAACTAGGGCGTGAAGCCACTCCCGCAAGTGACCTCACTCAGCCGAGCCCACGCCTCGCGAACCATAGACAACGATCACAACCAAAATACAATTAATATATCAAACAACCAATCACAACACATCAACCAATATCCCATTATGGGACTAATACTGAGTAGGAAATCCTACCTGGAAAGCACACCGTCAGACGGTCTCTACTGCTGTATCAAAAAGCTTCCTCTATGAACCCTCCTCCTATCATACAACATATAAAGGCTACCAAATCACATACTACACATAAACCCCCAAATCCCTTAATTAGGGTTTAACCAAATCAAAGGAAAGACAATAAAAAGGGTACACAGATCTTACCCTTGACGCCAGGAACTCAACGGTATAACCAACGCTAAGAACTGACCTTCCAAACTCCGGGGATTGCTAATAATGCGATTAGGATGAAGAACTTGCTTGCTTTCTCTCTTAAACAGTAATTTAGGTTTTGCAAAAGTGATTTAGAATAATGACGACAAAGTTTATATACCTTAATCGCATAATTAACAAAACCCGAGAAAACTCCTCGTAAAACCGGACACTCGATCGAGTACCGAGGTACTCGATCGAGTACTTTCCTCTCGATCGAGTACCCTAGTTACTCGATCGAGTACCCAACAGGTCAGAAACTTTTCTAAAACGCAACTTACCCTTACTCGACAGAGTAAGGCCTACTCGATAGAGTACCCCAAGACTTATAAATACGGAGTATTACAGGGTCTGACTCGATCGAGTGGGTATTTGACGTTTTTATAACCAGAATCAAGGTTTTGGGTACTCGATCGAGTATATAGGGCACTCGATCGAGTAGGGGGTCACTCGATCGAGTGGCTGTGCTACTCGGTCGAGTATGTTAGAGATCAGAAGGTATGTTTTGGGTTTGAAGTCGGGGCAGTCGATCGAGTATGGTGGGCACTCGATCGAGTAGCCTCTACTCGATCGAGTAGGTTTAGGCACTCGATCGAGTATGTTCTGGGTAGTCTGTTTTCGTGTTTTGGGGTTATAGTGCGTATGTTTATATCAACCCTTTCTTATATAGTTTCAAGATGCCGCCCAAGAAAAACGCTTTGTATGCGAGGGCAGAGAACATGAATATCGATGATATCGTTAAGATGTTGGAGCATCAGGATGCTCTCACAGAAGCCCTAAAGAGAGTGGAAAAGGATAAGGACGTTGATTACTCTAAGATCAGTCTTTATATAGCGAGGTTTAACCCAAAAGAGTACAAGGGAACCGGGGAGCCAAATCTTCTTGACAATTGGCATCGTGAGATGGAGAACATACGGGACCTGTTACACTGTCCTGATGAGATGAGAGTAGAACAAGCTGCGTTCTACGTGAGGGAAGCAGCTGGTGAGTGGTGGGACAAGGTGAAAGTGAGTGCTAGAGAGATGTATACGAAGCAGGGCTTACCTGCTATACCTTGGGAAGAGTTTCGGATGGCTATGAGGAAAGAGTTTGTACCTGAACATGTGAGGAGTAAGCTGAGGGAGGAGTTTGATGGGTTTAGGATGACATCTGATATGTCAGTGGCTGAGTACTATAAGCAGTTTAATGAGAAGTCTAGGTATGCTGAAGACATGGGTTTGAGTGAGGAGAACCTAGCGCTGAGATTTGAGAGGGGGTTGACCCCCAAGATCATTGACAAGTTACCCGTGGGAGTCCTTACTGATGTTTTTGAAGCGTGTGAGAGGGCTGGGAGAGCTGAGAGGTTGGTGGAGATGGCTCAGGAGAGAGTAGTTGAGAAAAGAAAGGCTGAGAGTGAAGGTGGTGGCCAATCTAGCCACAACAAAGGCAACCACAATCAGGCTAGAGCGTTTTCTTCTGGGTCAGGGTTCAGTGCTGGGGCATCCTTTGGGCGTGGCCGTATGAGTGGTAGTGGTAGTTGGGGGATGACCTGCTATGGCTATGGCGGTGTAGGCCACAAGAGACATGAGTGCACGAGTGTACTTGGAGCTTTTAAGAGATCAGCTCAGGGGAGCTATTCTCAGGGGCCGACACAGAGTTATGCGAGCAATAGACCGACTGGGTCTTGGTCTAACTGGGGAGGTCAGAGCTACCATGGTGGAGGTAACCGTAATGGCGGTAATTCCTATAAAAAACCAGCTATGAACAAGAACAATAATCAGGGGTCGGGTGCTAAAACGACCACATCAGCCAGTACTGTCCAGGGAGGTGGATAGAAGACCAGTGGAAAGCTGTTCATGATGGACAAGAAAGCAGCTGAGGACGATGCACATGTTATCACTGGTACTTTTCTTGTTAACGGTATTCATACCTTTGTTTTGTTTGATTCGGGGGCGTCTCAGTCGTTTGTATCTTCGAGTCATGTTAAACGGTTGGGTTTGAGGGTATACGAGTCTATAAGTGAGAAAGTTTTTATACCTTCGGGTGAGTCTTTATCATGTGGGACGTTGTATAGGGATGTATCTATGATAGTTGGGCAAGTTGATCTACCTGTAGACTTGTTAGAGTTTCCTTTTGATGGTTTTGAGATGATAGTCGGGATGGATTGGTTGGGAAAGTACAAAGCTAAGATAGACTATCATCAAAAGAAAGTGTCTTTGAGAGGTCCTAAGGGTGTTAGCGTGTCTTATCGTGGGTTTGTGGTCAAACCCAAAGTTAAGTTGATTGCAGCTGTGACCTTGAAGTCCTATCTGAGGAAGGGATGCCCTTTGATCCTATGCCATGTGAGAGATGACCGGATAGAGAGTCCGACGGTTGATCAGATACCAGTAGTGGGTGAGTTTGCTGTTGTCTTTCCAGAGGAGATTCCGGGGTTGCCACCGAAGAGGGAGATAAATTTCACAGTGAGTTGAAACCGGGGACGGGGCCAATCTCTAAGGCACCGTACCGGATGGGTCCTAAAGAGATGGAGGAGCTCAGGAAGCTGAACCGAGTGACGGTGAAGAACAAGTATCCTTTGCGAAGGATAGATGACCTGTTTGATCAGTTGAGTGGTACATCAGTCTTTTCCAAGATTGATTTGAGGTCAGGGTACCATCAAGTAAAGATTAGAGAGGTGGACATACCAAAGACAGCTTTCACGTCGAGGTATGGCCATTATGAGTATGTGTTGAGGCCGTTTGGGTTATCTAATGCACCGACTGTGTTTATGGATTTGATGAACCGAATCTTCAGACAGGTTTTGGACAAGTTTGTGGTGGTGTTTATCGATGACATCTTAGTCTACTCCAAGACTAAGGAGGAGCATGAGGAGCATCTGAGGATTATGTTGCAGACTTTGAGGGAGCATGAGTTATATGCTAAGCTGTCTAAGTGTGAGTTATGGTTAGAAAGAGTTGCTTTTCTGGGGCATGTGATCTCTAAGGATGGGGTAGCTGTGGATCCGGTAAAAATTAAGGCAGCGACAAAGTGGGAAGCACCAAAGAATGTTGCTGAGATCAGGAGTTTCTTGGGTTTAGTTGGATACTACAGACGGTTCGTGAAAGATTTCTCCAAGATTGCTAGACCTATGACAGCTTTGATGAGAAAAGAGAACAGGTTTCGTTGGAATGAGAGTTGTGAGACGGCGTTCCAAACATTAAAGGAGCGTTTGACCACAGCTCCTATCCCAGCATTGCCTGAAGGGATTGATAACTTTGAGGTTTATACAGATGCCTCAAACAATGGGTTGGTATGTCTGTTGATGCTGAACGGTAAAGTGATTGCCTATGCTTCTTGGCAATTGAGGCCTTATGAGGAGAACTATCCTACACATGATCTAGAGTTGGGTGCAGTGGTGTTTGCTCTTAAGATTTGGAGACATTGCCTTTATGGGGCGACCTTTAAGGTATTTTCTGATCACAAGAGTCTCAAGTACATCTTCACTCAAAAGGAGTTGAACATGAGACAAAGGAGGTGGATGAAGCTGATTGGTGATTATGACATGGATATTATCTACCATGAAGGGAAAGCCAATGTTGTTGCAGATGCTTTGAGTAGGAAGAGTGTACATTCTTTGTGTACAGCTTTATCTTTGATGAGGTTGAGAGATAAGGTGGGGAGGTTTAGGATACATATGATGCAGAGAGGGGATGCTGTTTAGGTATATTTTACCAAGTTGTTTGATTAGGGTCAATGCAGTCTTACTCGTTGGTTAATTGTATGATTGCTCGTTTGTTGTTACTTAAATAAAGAAATAAAGTACGTAATGTAAATTGACACGTAAGATTTGGTGACGCGGAAAACCCAATGTGGGAACAACCGCGGGAGGGACGGTACCCTGCCAAATATTGCACTATTTGAATAGGAGGATGATTACAATTAAGGCACGAAGCTAATCCCGCTGGCCCTAGGCGTCAGGCCTGCAATATCTTGGACGAATGTATATTTGAGTATAATAATATGCCGTGGTGTTGATGTGTTCTTGAATGTGAATGTGAATGTGTGAATACGGATGTGTTGAATGTCCTTCTTGATTTGCTTCCTTGGCTATTTATAGAGTAAAAACCTTAGATATGTCCTACTTTGAATATGGAAAGGGAATATAATTTCCATAAGAACTCTTTTCCTACTTGGTCGCCTTCCCCAATTCTCCCTGATCTCCCTAACTTCTCCCTAGCTCCTCTTTCCTTAATCCGGACGCCTTCTATGATGGGCTCCTGTTCTCCCTTGAGCCCGTTTCCCCTTTCTCCAACCGCGGGCTTCCTTCCTCCTTATCACTCCTTCCATAGCTTTAATTTTATTAAGTAGCCCTCCTTTGTTGTGCTATTTTTAGCCCAAACAGTTTGCCCCAAATTTCTTGTGAAGTACGCTTCTAGGTATCGAGCAAGGAATTTATGTAATCGAATGCTAAAAACCCTAAGCCGTCTTTTACACTCCTTCCCATGCAATCCATCATGTCAGCCGCCCTACTCCTCTTTTCTCGCACCCAACTCCCTCTCTCCTCTTTATAACTCCAACCTCCACCTTCCACTTTTCATTAATCTCAAATCATTTCAAAAAATAATCTTCTCTCTTAAACCTTCAAGCTTCCTTCTTCTTTATCCTTTGCCGGCTTCACTGTTCCTCTTCCCCGTCTCTTTCATCAGGTAATCCACCCTCTTTTCTTCTTTTAATTTTCATTTTCTCCCTCCACTATGGGCAAAACTCGAAAGTCCTCCACACCCTCTGACCGTAATCTCGACCCCACTTTTCCTTCTCGGGGACTTTTTAAGCACCCCCACGACTGCGACTCCGCCTTGACTGCGGCCGATATTCCCACGATCAAGAATCTTCTTGGTCTTGGTGACGGGGTGGACATTACCATTCCTGAACCGGGCAGAAAGCCGACGCCCTCCGTCCAGGGTGGGTTAGTTTTTACCTGTACCCATTTAGATACGACCTCCGTTTTCCTTTCCCTAAACTCATTCAAGACTTCATCTTCACTAACAACTTTGCCATGGCACAAATTTCTGCTGCCATTTGGAGAGTTCTTCTCTATTCTCTTGCCGCCGATCAGAATACTGGTAAATCTGTCACTCTGGGCGACCTAGCCCATATATACAACATCAGATTCCTGGGCAGGGGTCAATTCTCATTTCGGGGCCGTGGAGAGGTTCCCTTTAAACACGTGTCAAAATCCCGTGATGAGAAATGGTTTGAGAACTTCTTCTACGTGAGGAAGGACTCCATCCAGCCTCCTGCTGATTATATTTTCGAGAAATGGGTTCTAACTTCGAGTAAGTAGCCTTCCTGTCACCTGATTTATTTTTATCTCGCTGCTTACTAGCTTACTTCATCGTCTTCGTGCAGGCCCCTATGACCTTACCCGTATTGGTGCCAAGATCCCTGCTGCAAAGAAAACTGTTCAAGATCTCCGAATCGAGAGAAAGTTCCCAGACCTGCTTCCTGGTTTTTCACCTGCTTCCTCCTCCAATCCTCCTCAGTCGGCTCACAGTATGTCTTCTGGTAAGACTTCCATAGCCGTTTTAATTTGCATGCTGTTTCTGCTGATATTTTAAGCATTCTGTCGTCTGAGACTGTATATGCTTGCAGGTTCAAAATTTGATCAATTGGAAATCATCCTCCAAAGTGCCAAAATAAAGAGACCTTCGGCCAGCCCTGATGTCGCCTCTGCCTCCAAGAGAAGTGCTCTTGCTGCCTCCTTCCAGACTCCTCCCACAGTTTCCAATTCTGCTACACGTGAGCCCTTGGAGGTCGACCCGTTATCTCGTCATCCGCCTACTCCTCCTGCCAGTCCTCGTGCTTCATCCAGCGGAGGCATTATTGCTCATTTCCCAGAGGGCTTTGGGAATGTGGACAAGGTACCGTACTGGCCGGAGATTGACCAGCTGCTCTTCCCTCCTGTTGAGATGACGTTTTCGTTGTTCTCCCCAGAGGAGATGGCTGAGAATGACGTGCACAATGCCTTCATGGTAAATATTCTTTGTCCTCTACCTGTTTATCTTCTCTTGTTTAGACTTTATCTCTCAACTTTCTTGCTGACTTCTGAATTTTCCTGCCCCAGACCCTCCAGTCTGCACTCTACAACAGGAAAATGATCAACATAGTGCAGACCACTAGCCGTGCTACCAACGTCAAGAACCAGGAAATGAAGGGGACTATTGCTGATCTGGCGCAGCAGCGGGCTGATCTGAAGGAGCGAGTGGTGGAGCTGCAGACTGAGCTTGCTGTCACCAAGAAGAAGCTGAAGGAGTGGGTTTATCAGCTGGCTCGCACTCAGGCGGTATGCAACACTTTCTCTAACTCCCTCAAGCGCTCTGATGAGAAGATCAGTGAGCTGATCTCCCTGCCCACCAATGTTGTTGCCTATGCTACCTGGCGGGGAAAGATCATCGGGATGCGTGCTGCTCTCGTGGAGGCTCCTACCCAGCAGGCTATAGAGGAAGAGGAGAAGCCGCTAGAGATGCTCTACCCCACCCAACCTGATCTGAGTGTGCTGATGCCTGAAGTTGGGGAGGTGAATTCTCCTGCGCTGGCTGAGCAAGCTGCTGGGGATGGAGCTGGAATGTCCTAGGATGCTACTGACGGAGCTCAGGAAGCTCTGGCAGCTGAGGATGTGCAAGCTGGTGCGGTACCTGAAACGGGAGGTCAGCAGGTAGAGGAGATGCCAGAGGTGGAGGTCATTAATGTGACCGATAATTAAGTATTTTTATGTTTTGATGAACTTTTTAGGCAGGCTGGCCCAGAGGTGGCAGACCTTGTAAGTTTTAAAACTCTCTTTGTGTGGTTGCTCCGCCAAGGTGGCGGTTAAACTTGGGGCCGTATTTTGGCCATGTTTTGAAATGCCCCTTGTCATAGTTTGGCAAGGTTTTAGTTTTACATGTCGTGTTCTTGTACTTATTTTCTCTATTTTTAGGAAGTTTGCCGTGTCAGCCTGCTTGACTGATTTAGGTGAGCCCTGTCAACCTGGAAAGGCTGACGTGCTGACTCAGCTCGCTGCCGTATCAGCCTGACGGCTGATTTAGGCATATGCCGCAACGTAAGGAGGAGTGGCCGTGTCAACCTAGGAGGCTGATTTAGACCAGCTGGTCGGCTGAATAGGTGATCCGACTAAGCTAGGCTGCCGTGTCGGTCCCCGGGATGGTCGATTTAGGCGTATGCCGCAGTTTTGGACTACATAACCTTGTTCATGACGCAAGATGTGTTCATCACGTTTAAAGCCAGCAGGGGCGTAATTTAGGCAAATTTATCGTCGTTCTAGGACCAATGGGACGCTGCAGGATTCTGGTAGCGCAGATATCCCTACGTTCCATGTTCGTGTGCATGCATCTTTGGGGCCCGATTAATTGCGATTAGTGCGAGCTACGTCCGGGGTGGTATCGGGGGTAGCCGGATAAGCATATTCAGCAGTCAACCAGGCTCCCTTTTGTATGTTCCACAGTTCGCCTGGCGAGGGTGCTCCTTGTGGAGAAAATAGGTTAGGCATGTTGGAGTGTCGTGTGCCTTGTCACCCCGTATTGGCAGTTTACAGTCCTGCTAGACATCCTTTCAAAGTACCATAGACACTAGGATTCAAAGTGATGTACTTAGAGAAGCCTGGAATAAGAAAATCTATTAAAATGATGTGAAGTACCTGTCGCCATCTCATGGGGTACCAGAGTAATTGTGGTCCCAGGACGCTGCCAGACCACACCATCTAATAATAGTTTAAAGTTTTAAAAATAACTAGAGACACCAGAAATAAAAGTGAAATTGGCAGTATGCCTACTACCGGATTTTTATTTTAACTTTAAAAAGTGATTTGGCTTTTCATAGTACATTATTCTGAAAGCTAAAGTCTACTTATTATTAAAAGTAATATCTCTTCAGGTGAAGTATGTTCCATGGGCGTTGTATGATTTGACCGTCCATAGTCATCAGTCTATATGCACCATGGCTAACAACTCCTTCTACCTGGTATGGTCCTTCCCACTTGTAGGCGAATTTGCCTGCTTTTCGATTCTTGGTGTTTTGAAACACTTCTCGGAGAACCAGGTCTCCTACCTCCAGGAGCCTGACTTTCACATTCTTGTTATAACTCCTGGCCACAGACTGTTTGTAGGCAACCAGATGGATTTTTGCGCTTGCTCGCAGCTCGTCAATTGTGTCCAGGCTTCTGATCATCTCTTTATTGTTCAGTTCCCCTGTCATATTTTCATACCTGTGAGTGGGAACTAGAACTTCTGACGGAATGACTGCTTCTGCGTCAAACACCAGGCTCAAGGGTGTTTGCCCTGTTGCTATCTTCGGTGTCGTTCTGTCTGACCATAACACTAGTGGCAATTCATCTGCCCACTTTCCTCAATCCTGTAATCTCCTTCTCAGATTGTCCATAATGATTTTGTTGCTGGATTCAGCTTGCCCGTTGGACTTCAGAGTCCTAGGTGCTGACTTTTTTAAGGTAATGTTCCACCTGGCACAGTATCCCTCGGTATCGTTGGAGATGAATTGTGAACCATTATCACATATGATTTCTGATGGGATACCAAACCTGCAAATGATGTTTTATTTTATAAACGAAATGACCTGTTTATCTTTTACTTCTGTGAATGCTTCTGCCTCTATCCACTTGGAGAAGTAATCTGTCATTGCTAGCATCCAGGTTCTGTTTTCTGTGGCTTGTGGTAGGGGGCCTACTATGTCCATGCCCCATGCCATAAATGGCCAGGGAGAAATGATAGGGTGCAGGGGCTCTGCTGGCTGATGGATCATTGGTGCTGAGCGCTGGCAGGCGTCACATTTTCGTGCGTACTCTGCTGCATCTGCCTTCATTGTAGGCCAATAGTATCCCTGTCTGAGGGTTTTATTCGCCAGACTCCTGCCCCCTGCATGGTTTCCACATTCGCCACTGTGGAGAGCATGTAACACAGTTTGTGCTTCTTCCTTGTCCAGGCACCGTAGGTAGGGGCCTGCGAGCTATTTTCTGAATAATATATCATCAATAAGTATGAATCTGGAGGCCTTCACTCTGAAAGCTCTCACTTCCTTCTTTTCATCTGGTAGCTTGTTATGGCGTAGCCAGTCTAGGTAAGGTTTGCGCCAGTCGCGTTCTTGTTCGGCTGTTTGGTCAGGCGTTTGCCTGTTTGGCTGGGAGTTCTCACCTTCCTCTGTAACTGTCTGGACTTCTTTCTCGCTTTGTGGGTCCTCCAGTTCAACCTTATCTATTTCATCTGCCTTCTGGATGGAAGGCTCCAGCATGTGTGCTATTGGAATGCTAGATAGTTCTGTTGGTTTAAATGTTGCACCCAGAGTTGCCATGGCGTCTGCTTCCACATTCTGATCTCTAGGGATCTGCTTAAGCTTGCAAGTTTTGAATTTCTGTTTTAACTCCTTTGCTACTTTCAGGTATGCAATCATCTTCGAATCTCAGGTTATAAACTCATCATTCACGTGGTTGACTATTAATAGAGAGTCACTGGATATGAGCAGGTGCCTGACCCCTAACTCCAAAGCTAGCTTCATTCCTAATATCAGGGCCTCGTACTCTGTTTCATTGTTGGTTGACTTGAATTTATATCTTACTGCTTGCGCTATCAGGTCTCCCTGTGGTGACCGCAGGATTAATCCCGCGCCTGTCCCCCTTTGGTTGGAGGCTCCGTCAATATGCATCTGCAAGACTTCTGTCCCTTTGCTTCCTTCTAAGGTGAGGATCTCCGTATCTGCCAGATTCTGGATGGCTGGGCTGAAGTCTGACACGAAGTCGGCCGGTGCTTGCAATTTGATTGCTGTTCTGGGGTCATATTGGATATCGTACCCACTGAGGTGTACAGACCATTTTGACATTCTGCCTGATAGTTCAGGCTTCCTCATGATAGATTTTAGCGGGTAGTTGGTCACGACATGTATGATGTGGGACTCAAAATAGGGGCGCAGTTTGCGAGATGCTACTACCAATGCTAGTACTAACTTTTCAAGAGATGTGTACCTGGTCTCTGCCGGCAGCAGAGACTTGCTCACGTAGTATACTGGTTTCTGCTCCTTTTCTTGCTCTCTGACCAAGACAGCACTTACTACCACTTCTGTGACGGCAAGGTATAGGAATAGTGGTTCTCCTGGCTTTGGTTTTGACAGCAGCGGCGGGCTGCTGAGGTAATGCTTCAGCTCTCTGAAGGCTTGCTCGTGCTCAGAGGTCCATTCAAACTTCTGGCTTTTCCTTAGTACGTCGTAAAACGACCGCATTTATCCGAAGATCTTGAAATGAACTGTTTAGGGTCTGCTACCTTTCCAGCTAGTCTTTGAACATCCTTAGGCTTCTCGGGTGACTCCGGTTGCAAGACGGCTTTGATCTCGCTCGATCTTTGGCCTCTCTATTCCTCTTTGGGTTACTATATAGCCAAAGAATATGCCAGAAGATACTCCGAAGGTGCACTTAGATGGATTTAGCTTCATTTTGTATTCTCTGAGGGTGCTGAATTTTTCTGCCAGATGCCGCATATGATCTTTGGCCTTTTCAGATTTCACCACCATGTCATCAATGTACACCTCCATTGTTCTTCCTATCTGTTCTTTGAACATTCGGTTAACCAGCCTTTGATATGTGGAGCCTGCGTTCTTTAGGGCTGAATGGCATGACGTTGTAGCAGTATATTTCTCTTTCAGACATAAATGTCGTCTTCTCTTGATCTGCAGGATCCATCTTGATCTGATTGTATCCACTCCATGCGTTCAAGAATGTTAACATCTCATGTCCAGCTGTCGCATCTACCATTGCGTCAATATGAGGTAGCGGGAAGGGATATTTAGGGCATGCTTTGTTGAGGTCGGTGAAGTCCACACATACTCTCCACTTCCCATTCTTCTTAGGCACCACCACTACGTTAGACAGCCATTCTGGATATTTTACTTCTCTTATTTTCTTCGCTGCCAGCAGGCTATCTACTTCCTGGTTGATCACCTTATTTCTCTCTGCTGCAAACTTTCTTCTTCTCTGCTGGATGGGTTTACACTTTGGGTCCACACTAAGCTTATGTGTTATGATGGACGGATCTATTCCTATCATGTCATCGTCTGACCATGCAAAATAATCCATGTTATCCTGTAAGAACTTGACTAGTTGCTGTCTTAAGTTTCCTGTGCATCCTGCTCCAATGAGCACGGTTCTTTCTGGGTGCAGCTTGTCCAGGTTGATTTGATCCAGCTCTTCTGCTGGGGGTTCAATGTATTCGTCCTGGATATGTTGCTTCTGTAATTGCTATGCGGGTGGGCTGGCAGTGCACTTGAGTACCTTCTTATAGCAGCCTCTAGCTTCCTCCTGATCTCCTCCTATTGTTTCCACTCCCCATGGTGTGGGGAATTTTATGCACTGGTGGTATGTTGAGGGGACTGCTTTCATCTGGTGCAACCATGGTCTTCCCAAGATGAAGTTGTAGGTGGAGGGGCCGTCTATAACCAGGTACCTGACTTGCTTGTTGACTCCTCCCACATAGGTTGGGATGACTATCTCGCCTAGTGAGCTGGCTGTTTCTCCACTGAAGCCTACTTGCGGAATAGTCTTCTTCTGCAAATCCTTCTCGCTGAATCCCATATTTTCTATAGTTTTCAGCATGATTAGGTTGACCGAGCTTCCTGTATCTACCAAGACCTTTCTAACTGTGCAATTGGCCATTGATAAGGTGATAGTAAGTGCGTCATGATGTTCTCGCTCGTCGTATGTCTCTCCTTCATCAAAGCTGACCGCTGGCAGGTCACTGTAAGAAATTCTGCAAGAATTGGCTGGCCTGTCTCCTTTGATCTCGGTGGCACGTCTTTTAGCTGCTGAGTTTGTCAGCCCGCTTAAGTCTGAGACGCCTGTTATCACGTTTATGATTTTGGTGCATGTAGGTGGGTCTGACGGCTTAGCGGAGCCTACCTTATCTTGCTGCTTGCCCCCACGTGGTAATAGGTGGCTCAGCTTTCCTTGTTCGTACATGCGCTTGATCTCTCTTCGTAATGTGTAGCAATCCTTAGTGTTGTGCCCAATATCACGGTGGAACTCACACTTCTTCTTGCTATCCTTTCTCCAAGCTTGTTCTTCTACTGGTGGGTTGGGCCACCTAACTCCATCTCCCATCTCCCTGAGTGCCTTCAGGATTCCTCCGATACCTGTAGTGAATCCATACTCTGCCAGAGTGGCGAGTAGCTGATTTTCCTCGATTCTGTTGACTCCCCTCCCATATGGTCTGTATCTCTCAACCTTCTTGCTGGTGGTTTGCTTTCTTCCTGATTTCTCCACGGCTGTGGTACTAGAGATACTTGGCATGCTTAGTAAGCTGGCTCTGGCTAGGATATCTTCCTCCAATCTGATTGCGGCAACTGCCTTCTCCTATACCGCTTCGAAACTATGGCACGGATGCATGGTTAGCTGCTTATATAGGTCGGAGTCGTGGTGGAGGCCTCTTCTGAAGGCTTCTACTACTGTTGATACATCACACTCTCGCACTGCTACCTTCTCATTGATGAACCTGGTATTGTATTCTCCAATGCTCTCTCCTGCCCCCTGGACGATTCTGTACAGATCTCTTACATGCTTCTGTGGTTTTCTGCTGCTTGCAAACTGTTGAGTAAACGCGTTCACCAATTCAGCAAATGTAGATATCGACCTGTTGGACAAGCTCACAAACCATCAAAGTGATGGTCATGTTAGGGTGGACCCGAACCCTTTGCACATGCAAGCCTCCTTGACTTGTCCTACAGCTGTTACTGTCATCATCTTCTGCTTGTACTGGCTTATATGATCAAAGGGATCTGCTGTGCTATGGAAGAGAGACATATTTGGATTTGTGAATCCCTTTGGCATGGCTGTGATGGATATGGTGTCCACGAACGGTGAATCGGCATAGCTGTCTAATGCCGCTTTCTCGAGTGGGGGTGGCAATCCTGGGACCCTGCTCAATATTTCTTTTAACTCCAAGTACTGCTGATTCGTTATGCTGCCTGAATATGGGGTCCGCCTGTCGGCTGCCTGCTGGTTTAATATATTGCCTCCTGCTCCGAGCTCTTGAAGGTTTTGATGTGTTCCAGCTGAAGGAAATGTAGATTCATATACAAACTAACATATTCATATATGTCATAATTATTTTGTCATAAAATTAAAACGGATTTTATGCATGCAAACAATATAACAAAAGAGAAGAAATCATATCCTTACATAGATGTTTCGGTTTTATGGGGCACAAAAGAAATCTCCTTTTCTTTTGTTCTTGAGCTTTCCTTATGGATGAACAAGATCTAAGTATAAGATCTCTCCCCAAGCTTTATACCCAAGGCTAACTCTTAATCTAATTAATATTATTTGATCTAGTATAATATTAATCTTATGAAAAATTGAACCAAAATATTTGGTATTTTAGCTCTCAAAACCGGTTGAGAGAAGAGGAGAGGAAGAGAAATTATTTTTTATCTCTCTAAAAATAATTATGTTGAGTGAATGAATAATTATTTTCCTCACACTATGCACATAGTGAAAGATAAAATAAAAATGAAAAAGAACCCTTGTTCTTTCCAAGGGAGAACCGGGTAGGGTGAGGGAATTGGCCTATGCATGGCCTTTGTGCTCTTACACAAAAGGCACTAGGTATGCATGCCTACATTAGATAAATGATGATTAATCCCACTAATCTAAATTAACATAATATGTTAATAATTCCCAATATTTCGGTCCACATGGTATTATGGATTCCATATTATTTTTGTCAAATGTCAATATGTCACATGTCATATGTAACATAAATTGTTTATGTATTTTTAACATATTAAAAATCAACGTATTAATAAAAATACGTCATATACAAAATTGACTTAGTAATTCATAATTACTCGTACCAAAATATTTTACCGTTTATAAATCGCATTTATAATAATTCATTCAAATCCAATTGTTTCTTTAAACAATAATTTCATCCGAGTAATAATTTGATTACTCAGACCGTATCTCATTTAATCATATTTCAATTTGATACGTAAATTTTACTTCCAAAATCGTCCGTCAATTTTTCAAGTAATTTAATTAACTCGTAACATTATACGATTAATTAAATGATCAATTAAGAGTATCGCCCTATAGGTATGACCTAGGGGTCAACTGATCACCACCGTCACACGACGACAGAATGTCAAACTCTAGTCAGCCAATCATTACCGATATATGTTGACCAGTTGACAGTAACAAAATTACTTCCCAATTGTATTCTTTAAAATGAGATTTAATAATGATATTTAAATCACATGATCGCACTATTGTTGAGGACACATTTCCCAACACCAGCTGCTAGAGGAGTTATTGTAACGACTGTCCCCTGCTGCTAGTCCATTTGTTGGTTTGACTCGGATCCTCGCTCCAGCGCGATCGATCGATCGGGCGAGGCTACGACGGGGATGCCACCGCTCGTACTTCCATACAAATAGTGCATGAGAGCCGCTTATCTGGCGTGAGGTATCCCAGCCCTTGTGGGGTTATCCTTCCATCTGATGGTATAGTGGACAGATCCAATTTTGTTATCAATTCAGCCGGTACCTGTCGAAGTGGATTCCTGCTGCCTGATGCCCCCTGCGTCAGATCTACCAGTGTAGGCCTTCCCACGTCTGTCCTGTTTGCTGGGGTGACAGACTGCTGTTTCAGGATGTCTATCTGTGCCTAGAGCTCTTTGTCCCTCCTTCTTGCTTCAGTTTCAGCTTTCCTCTGGTCTTCTCTCATGTTTTCCATAGCTTTCTGAAGATTTTCTATGCCGGTGAGCAATATTTGTGTGGGACTAGGTAGCGGAGGGAGGCCTGAACTTGCTGTTCCTTTATCTGATTTGGCTTGGGCCGCGACAGCAGGAGCCTTAGGAGGTAAAGAGGTTTTTGTTGTCGGTATGATTCTTGGGGTGTGTCCGAGAGCCTGTGTAGCCACTGTTGTTGGGGTTTGAGTAGTTGATGGCGGTGGCGATGGTTGCCTGCTCCCTGACACGGCTTCAGATGCTTGCTTATCCATTGTGTATCTAGAATATCAACGATTGACGACCACAATGCCCCACGGTGGGCGCCAAACTGTTTAGGTATTTTTTACCAAGTTGTTTGATTAGGGTCAATGCAGTCTTACTCGTTGGTTAATTGTATGATTGCTCGTTTGTTGTTACTTAAATAAAGAAATAAAGTACGTAATGTAAATTGACACGTAAGATTTGGTGACGCGGAAAACCCAATGTAGGAACAACCGCGGGAGGGACGGTACCGTGCCAAATATTGCACTATTTGAATAGGGGGATGATTACAATTAAGGCACGAAGCTAATCCCGCTGGCCCTAGGCGTCAGGCCTGCAAGATCTTGGACGAATGTATATTTGAGTATAATAATATGCCGTGGTGTTGATGTGTTCTTGAATGTGAATGTGTGAATACGGATGTGTTGAATGTCCTTCTTGATTTGCTTCCTTGGCTATTTATAGGGTAAGAACCCTAGATATGTCCTAATTTAAATATGGAAAGGGAATATAATTTCCATAAGAACTCTTTCCATACTTGGCCGCCTTTCCCAATTCTCCCTGATCTCCCTAACTTCTCCCTAACTTCTCCCTAGCTTCTCTTTCCTTAATCTGGACGCCTTCTATGATGGGCTCCTGTTCTCCCTTGAGCCCGTTTCCCATTTCTCCAACCGCGGGCTTCCTTCCTCCTTATCACTCCTTCCATAGCTTTTATTTTATTAAGTGGGCCTCCTTTGTTGTGCTATTTTTAGCCCTAACAGATGCCATAGGAGATTTGACAGTGCAGCCTGATCTTTATGATGATATTCGAGGTAAACAGGCATTGGATCCTAAGATAGTTGTGTGGAGAGCTGGAATAGAGAAAGGGACAGTGTCTCGGTTCTCTATTCATAAAGATGGTAGTTTGAGGTTTGATGGTAGGTGGTGTGTCCCTAATGATGAGGAGCTGAAAAAGACAATCATGACAAAGGCACATTGTACACCGTATTCAGTACATCCAGTGGTGACAAGGCTGTACAAGGATTTAAAGAACACGTTCTGGTGGCCTGGGATGAAGAAAGAAACAGCTGAGTTTGTGGCCCGTTGTTTGACATGCCAGAGAGTTAAAGGGGAACAGCGACGACCACAAGGTAAGATTCAGTCTTTAGAGGTACCTGAGTGGAAGTGGGAATCCATTTCTATGGATTTTATCGTGGGTTTGCCAAAGAGTCAACAAGGTAACAATATGATATGGGTAATAGTGGATCGACTGACCAAGTCAGCTCACTTTGTGCCAATTAAAGATACGTGGACTAAGACACAATTAGCTATGGCTTATCGGAAGAATGTGTTAAAGTTACATGGAGTCCCTAAGGACATAGTATCTGACAGAGATGCGAGATTTATCTCAAGGTTTCGGAAAGAGTTGCAGGAATCTTTGGGAACATCTTTGAAGGTGAGTACAACATTTTATCCTGCGACAGACGGTCAGACTGAGAGAACGATCAAGACTATTGAGGATATGTTGCGAGCTTTTGTGATGGACTTTGGTGGTAGCTGGGAATAGAGGTTGGATTTGATAAAGTTTTCTTACAACAACAGCTATCACACTAGTATTGGTATGGCACCGTTTGAGGCCTTATATGGGAGGAGATGTAGGAGTCCGATTTGTTGGGACGACAGTGCTGAGGCAGTGGTTCTAGGACCAGAAATGGTACATGAGATGGTTGAGCAGATTAAGATGATCAGGGAAAGGATGAGAGCAAACGGGATAGGCAAAAGAGTTATGCAGATCTACATCGCCGGGATATAGAGTTTCAGGTTGAGGATAAGGTCCTTCTGAAAGTGTCTCCTATGCGTGGGGTTATGAGATTTGGGAAGAAAGGCAAGCTGAGTCAGAAGTTCATAGGGCCTTATGAGATATTAGAGCGGGTTGGAGAGGTTGCTTATCGTTTGGCTTTGCCAGCTGCATTAGAGAGGGTGTATAATGTGTTTCATGTATCTCAGCTTCAGATGTATGTGAGTGATCCATCACATGTGTTAGATGCAGAGAGCTTAGAGCTAGATGAGTCCTTGTCATATCTTGAGGTGCCTAAGCAGATTCTTGACCGAAAGGTTAGGAAGACTAGGAGTGGTGAGACAGTTTTGCTTTAGATCCTTTGGTCTGATCACAAGTCTGAGGAAGCTACATGGGAGGCAGAGGAGGCCATGAGAGAGCGTTACCCTTTCCTTTTTGATCAAGTATGTATGGTTACGGGGACGTAACCTTGTTTCTTTTAGGGGGTAGGAGATGATCGCAAAGAGTTTTTAAGAGTTTTTACATCTTCTTTTTATGTTTGTTGTGGTTGAGTCGTGTTGAGTTTGGGTTAGTAACATGTTTTATGTTGAGTTTTGTTTTGGTTGTTAAGTCGGGAGTGTAGTAGTGTGTGTCTTTGTTTTATTGTGGTTTGAACTTCGGGGACAAAGTTCTTTTTAAGGAGGGAAGACTGTAATACTACGGTTTTATGAGCCTCTGGGTACTCTATCGAGTGGGCCTTACTCTGTCGAGTAAGGGTGTTTTACGATTTAAAACAGTTTCTAACCGGTTGGGTACTCGATCGAGTAGCCTTGATACTCGATCGAGTAGGCGGCACTCGATCGAGTATGTCAGTTACTCGATCGAGTAGCCGGTTTACGGGGGGGATGATTTGTCGGGTTTTGTTAATAATGCGATTTAATATATAAACACTTCCGTCACTTTCTTAATACACTTTTACAAACCTAATTACTTTCAAAAGAGAAAATAATCTACGTTCTTCGCATCAATCGCATAATTGGCAAATCCCGGAGCTTGGAAGGTCAAATTCACCTTTCTTTACACCTTTGTGATCCTTGCGTCGAGGGTAAGATCTACGTATGTTTTTATGGTATTTCGTTAAAGTTAGTTAAACCCTAATTTGGGGATTTGGGGGTTTTGTTGTGTTTCTTGATTGGTAGTATTTGTATGATTGTATGTTAGGAGGAGGATTCGTAGAAGAGGCGTTTTGATAACAGCTGTTGAGATCGTCTGATTGTGTTGCTTTCCATGTAGGGTTTCCATACTCAGTATTAGTCCCATAATGTGTTGGTGGTGATTTGTGATTGTTGATTGTTATCATACGAGTATTGTGACGGTTATTGGTTTTGATTGCTGTTTAATAGTTGTGATTGTTTGTATCTGTCAGTGTTCTTCGGGGCGCGTTCCTGGCTGCGTGGAGTCACTTGCGGGAGTGGCTTTACGCCCATTATTTGCCTTCTGTGGAACCCGCCACAGAAGGGATGTGCACATTAATGGATTTGGGATTATCGCTCGATGGAGATGAGCGGGGATTAGGTGGGAACGGCTGCGGTCCCCCACTGGCGGCGTGGAGTGACCTGTTGCGATGGTCACTCTGGCAGGGCTACACACTTTAGTGTGTAGTCAGTATTGTGGAGTTCGTGATGGAGTTCGGAGTATATCTGTGATGTTTGAGCTGTGTTGATTGTTGTGCTATTGGATTATATAAATTGTGTGATTAGTACTGACACCGTTTATTATTTTAAAAACTGTAGTGATCCATTCGGGGATGGTGAGCAGTTGTTGAGCAGGTATTTGTCGAGTTATATGGGATAGCTAGGATGTGCCACTTTCAAATGATAGAGTCTTCCGTTGTAGCCTGAGTAGTTTGTTAGACATTTCATTTAGTTGAGTAGACAGTTGGTTTTGAGAACATGTAATCGTATTTTGGTATTTCGTTTTTGATTGTATCTTTTTCACTAAATTTATACTATTTAAATGTTGTTTCATTATTGTCTTATGACTATCATTGCCTCGGGGAACCGAGATGGTAACATCTTTATACCTGGGTGGTCCTGGTAAGGCACTTGGAGTATGGGGGTGTTAAAAAATGGTATCAGAGCGACGATCCTGAAAACTGTAACCAATGAATCTAATGAATATAGGGAGTCAATTAAAATGAACCCGGGGTAGAGGTTGTAGGACCTAATGCAAAGGCTTGGGAGACGTCCTAAAGTTGCGAACTCGCCCTACAATTTTGAACCGGTCACATGGGGGGTATATGTCAAGGTCATATGTGGTGTTTGTTAGCTTGTATGTGAATGTGACGATATATGTTGTGAATTGATGGAGATTGGGAGTAGAAGATTGATATGGTGATTGAAAAGTTAGTAAGGTGTGCATATATGTTGTTTGTATAAGAAGCATGCTGGTTGTTTATTATGTGGCATTTGATAACATGAATAGTTTATTTGTCGATTGAATGAGGAGTTGTGTAGAACCGCATGCATTGTTAGATTATAATGTTGAGTTTATAAAGTTGTATAGTATGTTGGGATATGAGAGATAACATGCGGGTAGTATATACGAGTCAGCATGACTCGATCGAGTAGGGGGTACTCGATCGAGTAAGTGAGGTACTCGGTCGAGTTGGTCTGACTCGATCGAGTGGGTATTTGACGTTTTAATAACCAGAATCGTGTTTTTGGGTACTCGATCGAGTATATAGGGCACTCGATCGAGTAGGGGGTCACTCGATCGAGTGGCTGTGCTACTCGGTCGAGTATGTTAGAGATCAGAAGGTCTGTTTTGGGTTTGAAGTCGGGGCAGTCGATCGAGTATGGTGGGCAATCGATCGAGTAGCCTCTACTCGATCGAGTACGTTTAGGCACTCGATCGAGTGTGTTTTGGGCAGTCTGTTTTCGTGTTTTGGGGTTACACTATGCCCTGGTTATAGGCCATCTCATGCATGTTCCGGAGCACGAAGGTAGTTAAGATCCGCTCAGTCAAGTCACTAACCTGCATCCTGGGGTCATGAACGGTGGGGTAGGGAGAGTACCGCGGTGGGTAGAAGCTCGGTGTGGAGTAAGAGGGCTCAGCCTCAACCTCGTCCACCCTAGACACTCTCCCTCTACGGAGCTCACGAGGTGAGGGAGAAACCGGCTATCTCTCTGACACTGTGGTAGGCTCGGGTAGGTCTAGGAGGATGGTGGGGTCGATCAAGTAGGAGAGAGAGTCAGGTCTAAGTCCACCACTCCCCGGGTCATACTCAGCGAAATGGTCTATCACTGGTAGGTGCTCGGGATCAGGGAGCACCATCCACAAAGATCCTCTCACTCTCCAAGCATATGACCCATCGTCTAACTTTCTAAGCCATCTGTTGTTACACCAATACTTCGCGTTCATCGTAGTGACGGTCTCAACCAACACATCCCCCGATAGAGGTGGAGCTTCAAAGTCAGTCAGCCTCTGAGCCAAACGGGTAACTATGGCCCCACAAGAAATATAACGGTTCGAAGACCGTGCCATATGGTCAAAACTAGAGCATACTACCCACGGGGCACTATAGTAAAAAGGCTTACCCCGACAAATTTTAAGGTAAGACATCAACAACATGACCTCATGAGAATTCAGCTTACTCACATCCTCCCATGTGAAAAAAAGGCAAGTCATCATCCTAAGAAACATACGGAGTGACACATGCTGAACATCATTGATCAACATGGCACTCGCACTAGGAATGGGTCGGCCAGTCAGGTAGGGTAGGTAGTGGGGTGCCTCACTATTCTTTGCTACATCGCTAAGGTATCCCTCCTCTTCCGCCTCTAGGCCCAGGTGGCCGACAAACTAGTCTAGGGTCAACTCATGATCCTCATTCATAAGATAGAACGAAACAGTCTTCCCTTTCTCGTCATACACAAAGGAGCTTAAGAACTCCAGGGTCAGATGGGGGTAGGACTTCTTGTGTAGGTGGTAGAGTCCCTCCATTCCCAAAATCTCAAAGATATGAATTGTATCACATTTAACCCCCAAAGTCTCTAAGATGTCGGGGTTCATACACCGTGTCGGTCTCATGGTCCGACTCATCAGAGCTACAAAGGCATTACGCTGCTTGAAGTCGGAGAAGATTATCGATGGATATTCTTCCACCGGAGAAACGACGGTTCTTGGCTAGATTGACCTTCTCCAATTAAACATTGGTACAAGTCCGCGTCTTAGCTGGACCTTTTGCTTTCGGCATGCTGCAAAAAGATGAATTTTAACAAAGATATTTCCAAATATTTTGCCTTAGTATGGACTGTTTTTCAATCATACACCTTTAAGACGAAGTTTTAAGACGGATTTTTCTTGCAAACACAAATCATACTATCCAAGAAAAGAATTTTTATCATCAAATAATCCTTTAAGGAGCATCCTAAGACAATCTAAGAGACCAAAAATCAAACTTAGAACAAACCCTAGAAAAATTTTGCAACATAAGATGAGCGATTTCAAGCATAAAAATCGTTTGGGGAAAGCATAGGCGATGTTTAAAAGTAATTAAAACCCAAATATCAAAATAGAAACATCAAATTCTGATTATAAGGGCTAGGGATTCGAAGTTTTGAATAATTGCTACCATAAATTGATAATAAGTTGAAGAAATAGATTGAATGCTTTACCTTGATTGAGGTTCTTGAACAACCAAGAATGAAATCCATAAGAAATTACCCCAAAGAATCACCCAACTGTTTTGAGAGATGAAGAGTTTTGAAGATTTATGAGGAAAAGAGAGAATTATGCGGCGGAGATAAGAGAATAAGAGAAGTTATAGGGTTTTCAAATTGAACCAAGTTGAGTCGCGATAAATTGGTGCTCGGTCGAGTATCGGGTTTACTCGGCGGAGTATGGACTACTCGGTCGAGTATTTGGCCTGCTCGGTCGAGTATCCAGAGATCAGTAGCACATATAATCTGTCATTCTGGGTACTTCACTGAGTGCCTCTTTACTCGGCCGAGTGTGGCCTACTCGGTCGAGTTTGAACTCTACTCGGCCGAGTTCAACAGAACAGGAACGAAGTTTCAAATTATCAAACCTGCAAAATAAATAACGACGTTCGGAGTTCCACATAATCAAGCTCGTCACCGTTAGACCCTAATTCTATCACAACAAGGCACATCACGAATCATAAACGTGATTAAGTTATTTACGACTAATTCCTGTTTCTTGCACAAAATCGTAGTAAATAATCCAAGTCATCACGAATGCATACTACTAATCTTAACTACACAATAGATACGTTTAAGCTATGAACTTACGTTGACACATTTTATCATGCAATTCTACACATATTCGGTACTTCATTACTCCTAGGGAGACCACCTACAAATGCATTTCAGACACAAGGTCTATCATACTCACCTACGAAGTTTCCTGGTCACATATTACCTTGCTCAATTTATGTCACCCTTTTATCATTCATCCGACAACTCACAAACTTAGTCATTCACAAGTACTACACCCATAGTATTAAGCACACATTATCGCACAAGCTGCTGCAAACATGTACATATGACACACACACACTTAACACAGAATACTCCTATCATCTACCCTTCCACGATGGCTGGCTTAAGCATGACTGGGGCCGGCATTTTGAGATGAGGGCGCCTTCTAACCCAAAACAGACATAAGGGGCTCCCAACACACATACACCAGGTTCATTTTAATCTGACACCCTATGTTCATTGGGTTCATTGGTCCAGGTTCCGAAATCTTCGCTCTGATACCACTTTGTAACACCCCCGTACACCAAGGTGCCATACGAAGGACCACCCCAGTGTATGAAGGTGTTACCATCTTGGTTGCCCGAGGTAGTAGATCAAATAAACAATGAAAGAATATTTATTAAAATAGTTTTAAGTCTTTACAACACAAAATAGCGTAGCAAGATGCAACGTGATAACTATGATAACTACTAGGCATATGTGGCAAGGACATCTAATCCGGTAGTGTGGTGACTCGTTTCCCTTCCAAGCCCGTAAGCAACAAGACCAACTGTACCTGCTAAACCAACTACTCACCATCCCCGAATGGATCACCACAGTATTGAAAACACAACACGGGGTCAGTTTACTGTAAAACAAAATAAGACAAGTACAATAAGGCAAACTACTGATCATCACACCTCCAATTCCCGATCTCACATAGTAACTGACTACACACTAAGGTGTGTAGCCCAACTAGATTACCCATCGCAACAGGTAATCCACACCGTCAGTGGGGGGACCGTAGCCAATCCCCACCTAATCCCCGCTCATCAACGAGCGATAACCCAGTTCATTAATGTGCAAATCCCCTCCTGTGGCGGGTTCCACAGAGGGCAAAACTAGGGCATGAAGCCACTCCCGCAAGTGACTCCACTCAGCCGAGGACGCGCCTTGCAAACATCATCAACAACCATTACATAACCAACATCAACTCCAACACACCAACAACGATCAGCAGATACAAAATTGTACAACAATACAAACATATACTTATAATGATTAAACAGTAAACCGAGTAGGGGAAACCCTGCCTTATCGCTAATCAATGAAAACTCATTCAACAACTAGCTAAGCAAGACTCTGAGACGAATCCTACACACAGTAACCACATCCTATCACAAAATTACCCCAAAGACCTACTAAAAGACAACACCGAAACGACGACTTACCTTGAGACATGGACCGAAGTCGACAACGATGACATCCTTACTCGCACATTTCGCATATAAACCAATCCCTATCCTTGGTTAGTGTCTAGGCTAGGTGGGAGTGTACAGAGAAGTGGGTGATAGATGAGAGAGAGATATATTAGAGTTAGAGATAAAGGGAACCGTCGAAAATGAAATTAGACTTACGAACTTGCGTTTTATAACAAAGCGTCAACAGTGGCTATACTCGGTCGAGTACTCTCATACTCGGTCGAGTGTTATCACCACTCGGCCGAGTAGCTCCTACTAGGTCAAGTAAACAATCACACAGCTCTCTTATCCTCTCGCCTATCCCCTCCCATGATCTTTTTGAAAGATCATAGATCCATATTAGACTCTCTAATAAAAATTAAATTATCTCATAATTTATCATTTTGATGATCTATGTAACATGCATGTAAATATAAAAGCATAAAAATGAAAGTTTAAGGAAAAACAATTTCCTTAAATTGATTTTATGGTAATAAGGGTACAAACTAGATCACCTTTCTAGTTTGATCTTGAGCTTATAACAAATGGATGATCCTCCTAACAAATCTTCAAAGTGAAGATCTCATTCAAGATGCACCCAAGAACTTAACCCAAAACTAACAAGTATTCAACTAGAAACTTGTTAAAATTTATACCCTTGATATTATTTGTAATATTACTAACACTTCTTAGTAATAAAATTTGATTATTAACTTCTTAGTAAAGATGTGTAATAATTTTTAGAGAGATAGACTAAATATTTGTTCACATGCAAAGTGAAGTGAGCAAGTGTAACAAAATGAACAAACTTAGTCTATATGGAGGGAAGGGGCCGAGTAGGTGAGGGTGAGGTAGAGTGTTCAAATTGTCTTATATTATTTAATCTTACATCACATGAAAAATCTATAATAAGATAACTTATGGAAGTATATAAAGTAAGGTGAAATGATTATGTTCCTAATCATCCACAACTCTATTTTACATGGTCCACTTGCCCATTTACGGGTCCATGTTGGTTCTTATATTTGTCGCACAAATACGTGTAATTTTATTTTAAACATCGTTTCATGTTTAAATACTTCCATAATTAATTCGTCCAAATCACTCCGTAAATATATGTGTACCACTACACATATTATTAACGTACTAATATTAATCACATTAATCAATTAGTACTATTTTAGTGAATTAACAATTAATTAACTAATAACTGTCGTGCCTCAAGTTCGCAACTCGAAATATCTCTAAAAATAATCGACTAACCTCTTAGTCTATAAATGAAGGGACTAAATAAATTGTATCTTATACAATTAATTAGTTGTCAATTGGGGTTCGTTCCTTTAGGTGTGACCGAAAGGGGTCAGTTGATCACCGCCGTCTCACGACAATAACGTCAAACTCTAGTCAGCCAACCGTTATCGATTTACGTTAATCAACTGACGAGGATCAAATAATTAAATATCTGATGATATTCCTTTAATGATATTTATTATGTAAATGCACTATTGTGGAGGACCCTAACTCCAACAATCTCCCACTTGTCCGACATAATGTGTGCGCTACCAATTCTCTTGTCCGTTTTAATCTCCCACTCAATGCAAGGTGTCTTTCAGGTTGCACTTGCACACGAACATATCGCGAGTGGTTTTCTCGATCGGGAGTGTGACTACCTGACCGGAAAAATCTCTCACAGATTACTTCCGAGCGTGGCCACACATTTGTAGTCATTAACTCCTCGAGTGGCCTTGAGATATAGTTACCCAACGTGGGTAGACAATTCCTGTATGCCCTATCTATCCTATTGCACAATACAGATCACCATGACCTAGTAAATGCCCTTTTGGCCTCCTTTCACGGCACGACCTAGGACAAAAACCAAAGTCACTCGGAAACTGCACTTGCTCAGATAATAGTCTCCAGTCAAAAGAATCGACTCATTAGAACATCTTAGAGATCCCCGCCACGACCAGGCGTCTATAATAGAACTTAGGGACTCTCTAAATGGTCACTGTCCGGCAAAGTGTCACACACTCTGCCTATGTAATCGACTAGTCATCATGTATGACCTTATGGTGTTGAACAACCATCAATCGACTTACAATCTAGTCACTCCGAGACGACACCTCATTAAGTGACTACGGACAAAATACAATGTTCATCTTGTTCACTTGAATAGTGTTCAAAATTGTCTCCACAACTTATTCAGATAAACAAGGTATTCAATGTTTTCAGTCAAACTGAATAATTGAGTTCTTAAAGAAACTCTAACAATGAATGTGATCATAACTTACGTAAATATCAATACTCTATCCAATATTTACATAACGATCTTTAGCAATTAAGGTATACTCCTCAATTCACATTGAGATGACATAACCATCATGTCTACGACTTTGGTTAGAGGATAAGCAACAGTTGCATCACTCTAATTTCCATTGCTATTTTCCTTTGTTCTATGCAATCTTTTCATCACATAGAGCATTTCTAAGTACACGTCTAAACAAGTTTTTAGACTCTGGTTCTAAAGCCAGTCAAACACTCCCACTGTTTTCACAGTCTTTTTGGATACGATATTTGGCTAACAGAACTACTCTAGTCCCATTAAATTCCGGTTATCAACTATCTCTCTTACAACATCGGATGTTGTAATGTTCTTAGCTTTCGTTCATGATTTGTACGTATAACACTTATACATACACATCCTTTATATGACATCTTTTATGTATGACTCCTCATACATGTTTGCTTTATACATGTATAACTTCTTATACACATATGTATAACTTCTTATACATATTATTCTTTATGCACATAGCACTCTTACATGCTAACCATTTCTTAACGAGGTCCATAACATCTTATAAGCATAGGAATGTTTCCATGTAATCCTTTTACACAAAATTCATAAATTCCTCCAAACTACAAGAGTAAATCCTCAATGCTTCTTAAGTACTCAAGGATGCTCTTGATAATCATCTAGTGACACTCACTAGGAAATGATTGGTAATGACTTCTCATATTCTCAACATGATAAGTCCCAACGAGAGAAGCTTTTAGCATATTTAATAGATCCTGCAGCGGAAGCACAAGAGATCATATTAATTGTTCAACAACTTGAACGAATCAAGAATCTTATCACATAAGTCACTTGACTATAATGCTAATATCCATAGAGATCTATCTCATTAGATCCGGATATTTAATATGCGCCATGCTACTCTTAAGTATTCACCCGAGAATATTTATAGTCACTAATATGTCAAACACATATGTTAGACTAAGAAATATCACCTTTGCTACATTTTTAGTCAATAATATGTCAAGCACATATTTTAGACTAAGAAATATCACCTTAGCTACATTTCTAGTCACTAATATGTCAAGCACATATTTTAGACTAAGAAACTCACTTTAGCTCCCACTAAACTCCATGTATCATCATCTTATCTCGACCCTCGAGTAATACCGTTTTGATAGACTACATGATTGAACCCAAAACTCCAACTCTTTGACGTATATAGATCACAAAAGGGATCTTTCAAGCATGCTATGCTTCTTAGCATTGACAACATCAACAAAACTTCTCCCTTCATAAGATACACTCAAGGAGAAAGTTTCGTTATCCTTTTGCCTAAACTCATCCTCATGAGAGGCTATATTGCTAAGACCATACGAATTGATAAAGGCATTTGGGTTGTCACAAACTCTCTATAACAAGCCCAAATTTTAAACATCTTATGTAACCTTTACGACAAGATCAAGGTAACCAACCAAAGTATTCACCTTAAATCAAGTCTCGAAAACATCTCGTGTTTCCTCCCTTATCGCATCGTGTGCAAGGAGATCAATTCGAATTGCATGGTGACACACCATCACATAGAGTTCATACTATAGAAAAGCCTTTGATGAGGGTTTAAGATTCGTCACCTTTGAAAAGTAACGTAATATTATCGCAAAATTATCTCCTTATAACCACTGAGCCACAATAAAGAACGTCTTCTTGCATTATACTCAGTTTGTGGGTCTTGGACTTCCGTAAGTTCAAAATTTCTCCCACTCTGTCTTCCAGAAAATGAAAATCTTTCTGGAAAGACAGTATTATGAGCCACAAACTCTTTGTTCTCGTTTTGGAGGAGTAAAAACCAAGTGGTTCAATTTTGGATAACCATCACAAATACACAAATTGGTTCTGAACATAAACATTTATGATCCCAAATGTATAAAAAGACAAGTTAGGGACTCTCCCTATCCATATCTCATATGGAGTCATTTAGGCTATTATAGTTAGGTTTTAAACTTTTAGTGAGAAAATAGCTTACAAAAATTGCGACAAACCTCAAACTATATCTCATAAAGTTCGGTTTATATACTTGACTACACCATACTCTATGGTGTCCCAAGGAGAAGGTATTATGTGAACTGGTTCACAATCTTCTTACTGATTATCAAGGTCGTTACTTGATATTACCCATTTGATCTTCAAAGTCATTACTTTGAAACTTCCGATCAACATCTTGACCTTGACGTGCTTTTGGTTTACTACTTCATTTTGAAAATATTCCACGTTTCAAAAATTACTTTTATGTCTTATTAAATAGATATGAGGTTTTCATATCTACTTAACATTACGGTAAAAGCAACGAAATAAATATATATAACCAACTATCAGCCTTAAGCATCCGTATGTATATGGTCAATCACCTCACTATTGTGTTTCTTTTCTGCAAAAGAAAAACATAATACATGCACACATACCATAAGACTCACAATCAAATGGTTGTTCAATGTGCTTTTCGTTTACTCGTTTGAAAAGAATTTACTTGAGGTTTGATCAATTGGGTTCACCAGATTAGAGACTTTAAAATCTACAAGATAGTATAACATTTAGTTTTCGTGAAGAATGTAAAATTCCTCTAACTTAAGTGGTCTAAACTAACCACAAAGTTATCATAGGACTAGGTACAACATTTTGTTTTAAATCACATGAGTGATGCCTTCTATGTATAAACATAGATAATTACATTCTTTTAAAACCAAATTTAGGTACATTTCTCCTTATCGAAATCATTGCTACTCTAGCTCTATTTCGATACAAAAATGTCCTATGCTAGACGTCTTACGTTTTGTCAATTCATGTAAAATTCTTTACAAAGAAATGACCCATACTTGGTATCTCATACCAAGATAGTGGAACTAGCCTATCCTTTGAGTAGATGTCTCCTTCAACTTTGTCCTATCGCATACATCTAGGGTTGCATCTTTTTAACTCCCACTCACTTTCACATTCCTCTTTGCTTCAACAAACAAAAATGAATCTTATGAAGACCTTTTTTCAAGTCATTCGTGATATTTTATACACTTAGTAAGATTGAATTACTATAAAGTGAGTGCAACATGTGGCAAAATCTCAACTTCTTGCGAAATTGGACTACCTAACCGTTCAATTGTTATCATATGCCTAAACTCTTTAGCGCATAAACAATCGATTTGGCCTTTCTCGAAGTGAGCCATTTGACGGTATCATATTGGAGTATTATAAGTGTTTTTGAAAACTCTTTTCGCAAACTTCCGAAATCAAGACTCTCTTGATAAAATGTGACTTCCTTTTAAACTCGTAATATAAGTTTGCAACATGAAACCCCTTTTTAATATGTATGGTCGTTAATTAAGTTGTATAATAACCGCAAAAATCGTTGTAAGCTTATGTAGGTGAATTGGTAAATCATGTTACCAATCAATAATTCCTTCAAAGAAACCGCTTTCTATGAAATAATGAAACAAGTATAACAATAAATAGAGAAAGGAGGATGTAGTGCGCGATGTCATACATTTATGAGAATGAACGAAAAATAGGTAAAATTAACATTCAATGTTTTAATTTTACTTGTGAAACATCTTTAACAAGTTTTAACATTTATATAATTATCTCCCACTAAATTATATAAATGATTCCAAGACCCAAATATTAAACAAAAATGAGCATCGCTTGGGCGAAACATCCCATAATCTTGTAAATTCGGTAAGTCACGTTGACTAATTCTACCTCTAGAACTCTTGGTCGACGAATTTCCTTAAATCGATCTACTAGCCCCGGAACACAAGACCGTCTTATATCCTGTTGAGTCTAACCAATTTTAGCGTGAGATAACCGTTTACCACCCTACTTACCCAAGGTAAAAAGAGAACACCCCGCTTGGGCGAGCGTGGCTCTAATGAACAAGAGATTCATAGGTGTTACTAATTGGTAAGGCTAATCTCAATTTTACTTATGTGAGAGATCTTGTCAATTTAGTCATAAATTCCCTATAAGTGAACTAAGTCGGTGAATGTAAATGACGTGAATTGACAATCGCGAAGATAAAATGCATGTGAATGGCGATTTTGGCATGCGCGAAAATAAAAACAAGCAAACAAGTAAGCATATGAATAAATCCTAGTATGGCCACCTTGTTAATAAAAACTAGACTATTACATATCGGAAACCAACTCCTTGGTCCCTTGCCTCTTCATTTCAAAAGTGGCTCCTTCTTGTGGGATTTGGAACACCTTCCAAAAAAAGACTCTGTCTCGATGTAATCCGTCTTTTGGAAACGCTGGTAAGAATAACTATTACAATTTAAATTACATAGCTATTCCTATTATACATTAATTAAAAAAATAAATAAAACTATTAATTAATTACAAACCGACGATACGAAATCGTATTTAATTACAAACAAATCGATATTCCCATTCATTTCGGGTAATAACGATTAAAATTAAACTAGGCATACTAGGTACAACAAGATAAATACTTTAAATAAATGACAATCATTCATTCAACTTACGTAAATATGCTTAAAATGTTGTAAAATGATGCCAAAATCGCCCTATCTATCAATCGTTGGTATTCTTCTCGTTTTTGTGGATTTAATCGATTTTTAACATGTAAAAATCAATAATCAACTCTTAAGTCTCATTTAAGTCCAAACTAATTGTCCAAACTGTTTTGAAACTCAAAAATAGTCCTCACTAATTTTATGATGAAAAATTAGTTTGATTTGGTGATTTTTTGCTAATTTAATCGGTAAAAATCATAATTATTAAGTAAAAATCCAAAATAATTGAAAAATTACCCAAAAATTGAAACAAAAATTTTGAGTATTCTAGAACACTCCCAAGAACACCAAAATGTCAGAAAAATTGCCCCAAAAATCCGGATAAAATTTAGGAAGAAAAAGATCGATATTTATCGGTTTTAACATTTAAATAATATTTTTAAATGTACATAAATTTATCAAGGGCAGATTCAATTGTTTCGAAATTATGATTAATTTATTTCACTTTTATCGACTTGTATCTCATAAAATCAATAAACATGCAAAAAATTTGAACCAACCTTCAACCTTTTGCATACAAACAGTAGAAAACATGCATGAAATACCATAAAAATTCCACGGACCGAATCAACTTTTAACTATTTTTAGTCAATTTTTAACTTAAAAACGGCATTTTGACTCGGTTTTCTACCAAAAATCATTAACAATAGCAAAATAACTTCATAAATCACCAAACTAAACCACAAATCTTTTGATATCAGTAGGTATGCATGCCCCAAAAATTTTGTGCTAAAACTTCTTCTAACCCAATTTTTGAGTTTTATAAATTATCTCATAATTCATTAATATGCTTAAAATCAACATGCAAATTACAAGCCTAAGCTCTGATACCACTTGAAAGATCATAGATCCATATTAGACTCTCTAATAAAAATTAAATTATCTCATAATTTATCATTTTGATGATATATGTAACATGCATGCAAATATAAAAGCATAAAAATGTAAGTTTAAGGAAAAACAATTTCCTTACATTGATTTTATGGTAATAAGGGCACAAACTAGATCACCTTTCTAGTTTGATCTTGAGCTTATAACAAATAGATGATCCTCCTAACAAATCTTCAAAGAGAAGATCTCCTTCAAGATGCACCCAAGAACTTAACCCAAAACTAACAAGTATTTAACTAGAAATTTGTTAAAATTTATACCCTTGATATTATTTGTAATATTATTAACACTTCTTAGTAATAAAATTTGATTACTAACTTCTTAGTAAAGATGTGTAATAATTTTTAGAGAGATAGACTTAATATTTGTTCACATGCAAAAGTGAAGTGAGCAAGTGTAACAAAATGAACAAACTTAGTCTATATGGAGGGAAGGGGTCGGGTAGGTGAGAGTGAGGTAGAGTGTTCAAATTGTCTTATATTATTTAATCTTACATCACATGCAAAATCTATAATAAGATAACTTATGGAAGTATATAAAGTAAGGTGAAATGATTATGTTCCTAATCATCCACAACTCTATTTTACACGGTCCACTTGCCCATTTACGGGTCCATGTTGGTTCTTATATTTGTCACACAAATACGTGTAATTTTATTTTAAACATCGTTTCATGTTTAAATACTTCCATAATTAATTCGTCCAAATCACTTCGTAAATATATGTGTACCACTACACATATTATTTACGTACTAATATTAATCACATTAATCAATTAGTACAATTTTAGTGAATTAACAATTAATTAACTAAAACCCGTCTCCCAAAATTTATTATTCAATTATCACATAATTAAATAATAACTGTCGTGCCTCGAGTTCGCAACTCGAAATCTCTCTAAAAATAATCGACTAACCTCTTAGTCTATAAATCAAGGGACTAAATAAATTGTATCTCATACAATTAATTAGTTGTCAATTGGGGTTCGTTCCTTTAGGTGTGACCGAAAGGGGTCAGTTGATCACCGCCGTCTCACGACAATAACGTCAAACTCTAGTCAGCCAACCGTTATCGATTTACGTTAATCAACTGACGAGGATCAAATAATTAAATATCTGATGATATTCTTTTAATGAGATTTATTATGTAAACGCACTATTGTGGAGGACACTAGCTCCAACACTTTTGTGGTCAAATGGTCGGTCAAAGGGTCCTTAAATGGGGCGGGTATTACAGAGGCACCCACTAAAGCAAGAAAATGAGGGGTCATTCCTATGATCATCTCTAAATAAAGGAAAAATAAAATGAAGATCAAAAGACACTTACGCTGTCTAAACTCAGGGCATTCATGCCCCTCCGACAAACATCGTAAGAAGACCGCTGGCGCTTCTAACGACATACTACCCAGTCCCTCAAGACAGGGTACGCTCTCGGTACGTCCGCCGCCCTCGTGGGCGCAAAGCCAGGGAAGTAAGAGTACACCCACGCCTGCAGGCAAAATAATGATGATTGCAAAATGTTTTCTACTAAAATGATCTTTCATATTCTCAAGAAAGCTAGGAGTAATTCGAAAAAAAAGGTTCATACCTCTAAGAGGAGTCCAGGACCAACAGTGGCAGGAGAAGTCCCCTTCTCCATCAGCTCCGGACGGACCATGGCCCTCATGTGGTGTGTGAGTTCCGCAAAGCTAGGAGTAACCCAGCCCTTGTGACCTAGGCTACTCAAGTCAGAAAGAAACGGAAGAAGCTTCGTCGATAGCCTCTCCCCCTTGTCTCCAAAGTAAATAGAAGACAAGAACCGCCACAACTACAAACGAGCCCGATGCTCAGTAGTACAAGGTGGTGGAGGAACTAGGAGTCCATCCATCCTCAGTCTCGCCGGAACCCTACCACCGAAGTAGTCCCTGACGTAGGTACTCGACACCAAACACGGAACCTGGGCTGCACCCGTAGCCAAGTTCTAGCCGACCAGACTCCTCGCCTCGGCGAGTCTACTCTAATCGCTGCCAACAGTCACACCAATGGCTCCTCTCCACACGGCAGAACCGAGATCATGCCGTAGTCCTCCAAGGTGACCCTGATCTCTCCAAAAGGCATATGAAAAGTTGAGGTCGTGTCCCAGGACTGATCGAGAAAGGCTCGAATCAAGACGAGGTTAGCGCGAATCTTCCTCTCCTTGATCTCCCTCCAGCCTCGTAACAAGGCACCAAAGGCTCCCCGCTCGATGATAGCCTTATCCTCCCCCGACAGCTTCCCGAAGGCATCTATCATCGTCGTATAACCAGAGAAGAACCTTATGTTCCCAGCCTCCTGTGTCAATTCAAATGAAAGCTTTCTTTAGCATGAAATGTGTAAGGAATAAATAAGTAAAGGGATAACAAGCAGAAGGTTTACCATGCTCCTCGCCGTCCTATACGACCGGTGGCTCTCCGCCGCCCAAATGAGATATCTACCATCCCATTTCTTGGCCCACTCAGGCGCTCCTACAAGCTGATGGCCGCCTCGTCCTACATTGGCCATCCGCGGGGCCTCCTCCTCTCTATCTTCCTCCATCTCCCGGGTCGCTCCTGTAGCGGTGGAAGGGTCAAAGTCAGTGTCCATGGGGTCTCTCCTCGACATGGAAGGAATATCCTCTGTAAAATCGAAATACACAAAGCGATGTCAGACACATTTTTCAAGTATTTTCAAGCGTTTCAAGCATCAAAACGGCATTTCTAGCCATCTTTGGCCATATTTTCCAAAGCCCGACCACACATGTGGTAGGTTATGTCAAGACGAGTCTAAATTCAAGCCTAGTTGCGAGTTCGAGTCAAAAATTCGGCAGCATTTCGCTATAATAACAATTATGACATACAAAAGTGTCCTGGAGGAGTTGTCACAAATTGAAAATCCGGCATGATAGCAAGTTTACCCATTACTCAAGGGTTTCGAAACATCAAGTTTCATAAAAAAAATGGACTAGCATAGGGCCATTTTCGAAGGGTTTTACGGTTTAGCAAGAGACTGTCACATTTCGCCCTCAAGTCCTTAATACTTGTCGAGAATCTGACAGAAATACATGGTTGTGTTCCTAATGTAATCAATTACTCATTTCTAATGTCAATTTCATAAAGCAAATTCATTGGGACAAAAGCCCCAAATTTTCGAAATAAATGGGTGTATAAAAACTAATTTTCGACCCAAAATCAAAGCTCAAATGCAAAATAAAACAAGTACAAGATACATACCTCAATTAGTCATGATTTATGGCGAGTTTTGATCATGTTTTGACGGAATTTGGTTGGAATTTGGTTGAGTTTTGTAAAGAAATGAAATAGGTTTGTGTTTTTTGAAATGAAAACGAACACGGTTTAAAGTAGAGTTTTACCTAGACAGGGGTGAGCTTGGGAGAAGACACAGCACTTTCTGCGCCTCTTCCAAGGGTCGCAGCTTTTGCGGCGCCTTTTCCTCACCAGGTTTCCTCAGAGATTCGTCAGAATTCGTTATAAGTTCGTTATTTGTGGGCCCGGGCTTTATGCACTTCTTCCCAAGCATATGGCTCCTTTTTGGGTGTTCTCTTCGTCCGAATCTGCACTTTCTCTTCAACAGACTATAGATAACCAGGATATTTTGTTCCTCAGCGAGAATGCATGGTCACTAAATACAGTTCATGAGCTTCTTCTCTTTATCGGAATTTCGCTTGCGACGACCTGAGCAGATTTTCTCCTCAGCGGTGCCAAGGGCATGCCGTTGTCGATCAAACACTTTTCCTCAGCGATGCCAAGGACGCGTCGTTGTCAATCTATTATTTTCTCCTCAGTGGTGCCAAGGGCGCAATGTTGTCGACTCAACATATGATTCTTCCCCACGGAGTTTAAGATAAAATTCTCTGGAGAGCATAAGTACCTTCGAGTCCTCCACCCAGGGATGTTTCAAGTATGGTTTCTTCTTATGGCTGGTTAGCTTCCTTACGTAGTCTAATGGACTTTAAATGACCCTCCTCGATAGTTGACAGACTCTAAAATGTTCTCGACGACAAGTCGTTGGTTCAGACCCCTTGAGCCGCCTCGCGTCGCCATAGTCATCAGGTTGTAATCTTCGATTAACCTGTTAGCTATACGTTGAATTTCGCGTTGTCCAAGCCTCAGTCAAAATGGGGGCTCTGTAGATACCTCATTTCTACACCTCCCGCCAACCACCCAGTGATGATTGGGCCGCATGTTTGATACGCGGAATGATTTATGACAGTCCGTAAGTTTATCGTCAAGTGATAGCTCAAACACTCGAGTCAACCCCTCGTTCATCATCTACGCACCGATACGGTCTTTTGATAGAAATTAGAGTTTATTTGGAGTCCGGGTCAAAAATCGCTTTATTTTCTAAAACCCGTTTAAATGCCGAGTCGGAATATTCTGGAATGTTCTAGAATTCTCTAGATATTTATTCCTAATTAAAATTAATATTTTAAGTAAATATCTACCGTAATATTGTGTTTTATGGAATAAGGAAGTGTATATCTACCGAAATTCAATAATAAAACGCGGAAATCTTTCTTGCTGAGAAAGAAACCTCTGGGGAAATGACGCAACTGGTGCTGCGCCTCTTCGAAGAATCGCAGTTGCTGCTGCGCCTCTTCTCCAACCCTCTTTTCGCATCTTTCAGAATATTTCCGTGATTTGTTTCCATATCTGTGTCATTCCTAACCTCTTCCGTATGTTTAGTATAAATAGAGGCCTTCAGCTTCTATATTTGGCATGCGAGTGTTCCGCCCCTTCTTTCTCTCTCTTTGCATTCTAGACTACGCTATTGCCTTTCGACATCTACGTGCTTATCAATCGACCATGTAAGCTCAGATCATTCTGAGTCCTAGTCAAGTTGCATAGACCGACCAATTTGACCAACTCCACGTTTAATCAACCTAATCAATCTACTAAATCCTCTAACGAGGGCACTTTCCACGCACATTCGAGTCGAGCAATCACTAAAACGATAAATTTAGTCAATCTCGTTTCGTCAAACATGTAAGTTTTAGGGTGTAAATCCCATTTTATTATTGTACTTTTATTTTGTATCAATTAATGTAGATCTATATCAAAAGCACGTTCGAAAACCGATTTAAAATCCGCCTTTTAAAACCGTTTTTACGAAATAGCAGAGGTCAGACGTCGAGAAGAAACACAGCAGTAGCTGCGCCTCTTCGAAGGATTGCAGCCTTGTTGCGCCTCTTCCAGAGGTTGCTTGCTGCTCCTGCTCTTCTTCTTCTTCCTCGACTTCCTGTAAATTTCTCCTTTTTTATTTCTTTCGTTTCCCTTCGTCCTTTTTGTTGTTTCCGTATATAAATCATGTTTTAACAATTCCCTTTTAATTACAATGCTTAATTCGTCCTTAATCCCGAGTAATTCAATACTTGCGGGTTTTCGCCGTTTTAATTCAAATCGATTCTTCGGGGTTTCAACTTGTTCATTTCGAGGTTCTGGAATCCTAATTTGATACTAAGTTTTCTTCCAGATCTTATTTCTCCAGTTTCGTCTTAATCTAACCTCAAGTTTTTCCTATTTTGTATTTCCGACACAAGTTCATTGTATAATCATAATCATGTAAACCACTGTAATTTCTCGTTTTTGATTCGTTTTATGACTTGTCCAGATACATATAATCGGTTAAAACACTTCAATTCGAGTCTAATTTTGATAATTCATCCTAAATCTACCAACGAACGATAACAATGTTGCGGTTCTGACTTCACAGCCAGAGCCCAGCTCTAGAACAGACGCATGAAGTGCTGCGCCTCTTCCAGAGGACGCAGCAGATGCTGCACCTGTTCTGGGTTGGTTTCTGCCTCTGAACTCTTTCTCGCTTTGACGTAGATCCTAATTACGGCTTAAATCCACTATTATTCGTATTATCACCTCTAATCTAACATATTTTCATATTTTTAATTCTAATTTTATTTTCCTTTTATTTTCTTCTTTGAAATCCCGTCTTTTAGCGTGCTTTTGACGTAGATCAAATAAGCCTTGTAATTTTTGTAATTTTTAATTATTGTAATTCATTTGTCGTAATTATTGCTATGTATGATTTAATTATATGTCATTCACATGTATTGAATCCAACATCTACTTCGACTAAATTGTTTGCTAAAACACGTGTGAACCGACGTAGTCTAATTTCACATGCTAGGATTAATCTATGTTTGTTGCGTTGCATGCATTACATCGATGACATATCAAATATGAACAATTTCCCTGATCATTAGTAGAGGCCGCTATCGAGGCGGGCGGGATTAGGTGTTCAAATAAGCGAGCTTCCTAATACGTACCCTCATCCCTTACTCAAAATCTCTGTGAATATCCGCGTTCATTGGCATCACGAGAGTCATTCTAGACATATAAAGCTAAGGGTAACGAATTTCTTAGTGTTCATGTCACTACTTTGTGTCTTGACATGACGCGATGTATTCGAACGGTTCTAATTTTCCATAAAAATTGGTGGCAACTCCACAAATGCAGGCTTGCAAGCCTTTCACCGGTTTCAATGCCTTTCAAATCAGTCAGGGCCAATGACGTGCCTCGGCCTCGCGCCGGAGTTCCGTGGGAGAGCTGTCGCCGCCTCGAAACCAATGCGCGGGTGGCTGTGTCCACATTAAGTGAAATGCTTCTTTTCAACACTTTAAACTCTTAAGACGGAAAAATTTTAAATGTAAGGCTACTTCAATCATCATAGGTTTGAAGTTTTGAGAAGTCATGAGTAAGCAACACAAGTAGTAACCATAAAAATTAAAATTTTGACATGGTTAGTGTCGGATTTTAAAGAATTTAGTCACACATTAAGGCAAAATTTCCTTAATTCATTTCATAGTAGCAACACAATCAAATTCACAATCTAACAACATACTTAAACCATCCTTAAGACAAAAAATACATTTGTTCATGGGTGTTTTATGAGAGGTTTGAAAATTTTACCCAAGTTTTATGACGATTGTTTCATTTTGGGACCACATACTACATTACTAATTAAGTTAGTAGTCTTATAAGGCAATTATATCAAGTTTCACCCATGAAAAATCGAAATTTGGGCATGACTCACCTAAAATTCGAAATTTTGAGACGAAATTTTAAGATGAAGTTTTCACATATTTGATAAGATCTATCAATGACAACAAAGGTTAAGCCTTTGTTGTCCAATTAAACCCAACAACAAGCACCAAAATCAAATTTATAAACCCAATACCATTTTCGTGTTCTTCATTTTAGGTGGCAAAATTGACATAAAAATTTGACATTTAGCAACAACAGTGTAGAAAGCTATTTACTACTATGATTTAAACAAAACATGTAAATAACTAATAAATCTTGAACAAATTAATATAGATCTAAACAAATTAAGATGGAGAAAACAAGAGGAAATATGGTCTAGTGACATTGCTAATTTAGAAGGGATTTGAGACGGAAAATGAAGTAGAAAGCTTAACCCAAGTAACAAATTACAAAAATGGAGTTTTGGAATTAATTTTGGAGGAATTTTGATTAGTGAGGTGAAAAGAAGATATGAAGAAGATAAGAAATGAGAAAAGTGGGGTTAAACCGGTGTAAATCCCAGCCCAGCACTCACTTGGTCAAGTGGTGAGTCCACTTTGTTGAGTGGCCGAGTTCACTCGGTGGAGTGGCCTAATTTCAGAATGTTTTATGTTTCTGGAAATGGGTCTACTCGGTCAAGTGCCCGGGTCCACTCGGTCGAGTGCACTGTACTCGGCCGATTGTGGACTCGCACTCGGTAGAGTGCTGCTTATGGCTTAAAATATTTGGTCGAAATAAATCGATGAAGTCCCTGCAACACAAAGAGAAGGTTTGGGGGTCCACCAGTTATCGGTGATTCACCCGAGTTAGTCCATACATCGCCCTACGTATCATCTTTGGTACGCTAACAAAGCACTAGTAATTACGCTACCAACATGCTTCACTACTCATAGGTTACGTATACACTAGCATGCATTTATATTAACACACAACGCAACAATTTTTTTTTTGAGAGGAAAACTATCATCCATATACCAACACATGCTATTCATCCTCAACCATGTTACTCACACTAATCTAGGCATTCAACCTCATGCACATTCACACATCATTGAGCACAACTACATCATGCAAGGACTCAACGCTAATCATACATTCATGCAACCATGAGACTTTCACATAGCGTTCACCCATACTCATAACCACCCACGTAGTAACCAACCAAGACAATAGGCACTAGTTTTGATATAAGGGCCCCTACTCATCCAAAACCGATCTCCTATTGTACTTATGTCAGGTTCATTTTATTAGACACACCTAGGTTCATTTTGATTCGTTGGTTTAGATTCAAAAATCAAAGCTCTAATACCACATTGTAACACCCCATTCTTACCCGGCCAAGGTAATTGGGAGATGTTACCATCTCGGTTTCCCAAGGCGGTGAAATCGGAGTTGCAATTAAGAAACAATTAATATAAATAAAGTATTTAGTGGATTACATAACCATAAATTAATAATACAAATGAATGATATAACTCGTTGATACCGTCATAGAGTACCAAAGATAAATTTATAATTTCCAAACTACTACTATAGATAGCGGCAGTCAGGGTCGAACCACAGAGAGGCGATGCAATTAATAGTTGTCTGATTTTAGTCTAAGGTAGCAGTTTTGAGGGGGGTTTGTTTTGAATTGTTCTATAACTAAAGTAAATAAATGAGCGATAAAAGAAACTGGATGAAATCAAATATTAAAAGGATGCTAAGATGGTCGGTTCACTGTAGTTTCGGCGGCAGTATCCTAGGTAAGTCTGAGATAATCACGTGAGATGGGAAAATAAGAAGTCCTTTCGGTCCATTCCTAACAGGTAGCATCTTTCGATCTCGCTACGGGTCCCTAATATCACTAGTACAGACTCTCGTCCTGAAAAGTGATTTAAAAGCCTAAATTAACTTATCTCTCGATGTTATTAATTTAGTCGTCTTAATTAGGTAGTCTATTTCCCTCCCCTATCTCTCGATCTTATCGGGTCGGTCAATTCCTAAGAATTTAACTAGTCGCGTGCACTCGATTCATTAATTATAGCAATTAAATCAAGTAAGCCGAAGGTATTCTCACGTGAGTCGGTCGATCGACCAGGGTAGGCGGTCGATGGACCATGGCGCGACTCAGGTCTACGAATTTCTATACCGCCTACACTACAGATTCCCTACATCTTAGCACGTTGAATTTAGCTACTCATGATGATAATAATAATAGCAATAAAATTAACAAATAAATCAAACGAATTCATAATTGAATTAACTGAACAAATAACTAACATGACACGATAATTCGGCTTTGGGAAATCTACACTAGCAATTCTAAACTATGAACGAATAAAGATAAACTGAAATTAAAGAACGTAAATTACCGAATGAAAACAGGAGGAAGAAGGCAAAACTAATTTGTATTGAATGATTATGAAAATAATTGTTAAACTTGATAATGAACCCTAATTATTTCCCTAAAACTGATGATAAAGACTTGATTGATATTCTCTCCAAATAGGGTTACGTTATATAGGAATATAACGTGATTCTTATTTCCTAAAACCTAATTACATTGGGCTTTCTCGTCTTTCAATTCCCATCAGATTAACGGTTTGTTCGATCGCCCAATGGGACCGGTCGATCGACTGAGATACGCTGAACTGTAGCTTCTATAAGCCGCACGCTGGTCTATCGACCAAGGGCATCGCTCTATCGACCACTTCAACAGGTACTTGGCTCCAAAAGCTTCGTAAATTCTCTTTCGGGCCTCGATACGCGCACCAAATTTGCTTTCCGAGTAAAATACTTCATGTCAAATGCAATGTTAGGTACTCGGGGACGGATTCGGCTTGATTTCCGCTGAATTCTTCACATTTCTGCAATATTACACAAAAACACGAAAGTAGACGAAAATAAGGAAAATAGCAGCATAAACTACATATATGAGCTCTGAAATGCGTGTAAAATAGGGTGTACAACAACATATTTAGGACACGCATCAAACTTCCCCAAACCAAACCCTTGCTTGTCCCCAAGCAAGAACTAGATTCGATCCTAAAACCTAATGGAACGAGTTCAATCTCAGAGCGAAATGCAAACTGTAAAGCCTAAACCAGTTTAATGCTACAAATCAACAATCAATTAGCAATATGAATCATGCAAACGAGTTATGTAGTCGTTAAAAATCTGAACCGAACCAACTAACTATAGAGACTTATCATTATGGACTCTCACGGGTCGCTCATATCACACATAAGCACAGGTGAATATATGTAAAGATAGAAAGAAGTAATTTTGTGAAGACTCTCCCCTAACTACGACCTATAAGAACATGCCTGCAATCTAATATGAAAATGATCTCTACAACCGTACATATGCATTCCAACCCAACAAATGACCATGACACATGCCGAGGTAAATATGAATATGTGAGGTATGGGCAGGAAGGGGCTAAGATAAATTTGGATAAAAACAGAGTTAAAAGCAAAGCTAGTAACTAAGGGAACCAAATTAATGACAACATCCAACTTCTTGCTCAAGATAAATCAATACAAAACGGTGCTAATTAGAAGCACAAAACTCACAATTTCCATAAATAGTCAACTCCCCATATGATACAAATACAATGTGGGAGAAAAAATCGCCATTTAACAAGACCTTGAATTATGCGATTTTGATTTTTTTTTTCTTTCGCTACTGCAGCAAGCAGTCGATCGACCAAGTGGGACGGTCGACCGACTGAGTCTCTTTTTGTTTTCGAATCATTTTTTCCTTTCTTTTTTTCTTCTTTTATTTTTTATTTTTTTTCTTTTCTTGTCCTTTTCATCTTCCCAACATCATCTCAAAATGAGCATTAGCCACCAAAAATGAAATAACAATCCCGAGAACATAAACTACTAGTTTGACAAGGGCAGGCTAAATGTAGGATGTAGTTAACGGGACAAAAAGGCTATTTTTGGCAGTGTGGAGCTTATGGGCAAAATGAATAAGGGGCGACCTCTTCCACATGTGTCAACTAACCACAAACTCGAATGCATACAGTATTAAGCAGATTAAGTTCATATTTATGCATATTAATATAACATGTCTCATAAGGAGTACTACTCACATTCCTAGATAAACTGGTCATGAATGACACCAGTTATAAGCTCTAAAACTCAGAAAATGATGTAGTTTGCCATAAATCTAAGTCAAGTTTAAAGTTCAACAAGAAATTAACGAAAACTCGTAGACTATGCATATATGATTCTACTAATAACATGTCAATTAGCAAGGCTTAGGCATAAACAGATGCAAATGCAATGCCATCATTGAAATACTACCGTTCCGACTCGACCTACATGCTAAAATAAACGTGCAATTTTTTGAATTTTTTTCAAATTTTTCCAATTTTTTGAATTCTGTATATATATAGGAAATGAAATAACAAATGCAAACTGAAGTGCAATAAACGTGAAACAGAAATGCAATAAAACATGTGAATGCAACGCAAAACCCTTCCCCAAACCAAATCACACAATGTCCCCATTGTGCAAAATCATGTAACGAAATAAAAGGGAAACGGGAATTTGCGATAAATTAACTAAATAAGACATGAAGAGGAACTCGGAAACTCACAAGACTTTAAGAACAGCAAAAGGAAACCTCCCCAAACTAGCGTGAGCTAGGAGGTTTCAGTAGCCAACAGTGCTACCATAGGTATCTGAAAAGAAACAAAAGCACCGCGCATAATTCCGAGAAAACAATTTACGAAACACAAAATTATGTGCAAAATAAGAAAACGGAAGAAAACGGAAATGAATCGGAGAATAAAGTGGAGAAAAGACTTCCTCAACTCCGCAAATCGACCAAACACAGCAGGGGAAGACGGCCGATCGACCATAATGACCAGTCGATCAACCAGGGTGACAGTGGTCAGAAGCTCCTAGTGTCGCAGCTCAGTCGATCGACTGAGAAACCTGCTGTAAGTTTCTGATTTCTTCGATTTAGCTCAATAAATTGAGCTAATATGGTCTATGAACCTGCAAATACACATAATAATGCGCCCGAAATTGCGCAAAACCCAAAGTAACAGTCTAAAGTCCTTAACAATCCTAAGCAAACTTATTAAAGCGAAGTCTCGCGCAAACCAAAGGAATAAAAGGTCTAACAAAAGCAATAAAATGTCTTTTAGAAAAGTCTTAATCAACTAATAGTTGATCAAGAATGGCCACGGAATGGCCCACTTTCTCGGCTTCTAGCTACTAGAAGTAGCCTCTACAGTGCTCATCTTCTTAGCTGCACTCCTACTAATTCCAATATCCGCAGAACTCAACAGATCAACGTCTCTAACATCTTCCCAATCAATGACCTCGTCTGGCTCATCAAAATCCAAATCGGACTCCGTCACCTTGACTGGCTCCTCATCAGGCTCCTCATCAGTGCCATAGCTAAGACATCCTAGACCGTCTCTTTGAACGATTGGCTCCTTCACAGCTGGAGCAATATGCGGCTCTAGATTCCCCAAACCATTTCCTGCATTAATCAAAATAGAAGAATCTTCCTCCAATTTGCTACCAATCTGGGGCGGAGGTGTCACAACAGGAGTAGGCATAGGTGCCAAAGTAGGCATGTCAGAAAGCACAAAATAAGATTTCTTCTCAGAAATCGTATTACAAGTGACTGGCCACATAGGATCTTTCTTCTTAGCAGTCTGGGCAAAAATAATGGACTATTTCCCTACTTTAAAGGTCAATGTCCCTGAACCAACATCTATAATCGCACCAAAGAAGTGTGCGAAAATGGTCTACCCAAAATGATAGGAATGTGAGCATCCTCGGGTATATCTAGTACAATGAAGTCAACTGGGAAAAAGAACTTTCCTATTTGCACAGGAATATCCTATAAGACTCCTATAGGCTGGACCACAGAACGATCAGCCATCTGTACTGTCATGTTAGTAACTACAAACCTAGTCAATTTCAATTTCTTGGCAAGACTCAAAGGCATAACACTAATGCTAGCCCCTAGGTCACATAACGCCTTCTCAATAGAAAAGGTGCCAATATTACATGGGACTGAAAAACTACCTGGGTCTTCTAGCTTATGAGGTGCAGTATGAGTCAAATAAGAACAAGACTCCTCAGTTAGTGCGACAGATTGCACAGTGTCAAGTGACCTCTTTTTAGACAAAAGCTGCTTCATAAATTTCGTGTAAGCAGGCACTTGATTAACCAATTCTAAGAAAGGAACTTGAACATTTAAACTACGAATAACATTTTCAAATTTGTTAAACGATACTTTTTCCTTTGTTAGCACCAATCTCTCTGGATAAGGGGCTGTAAGAAGCAGCTTGGCCCTCTACTCTAGATCTCTCATACCGGCATCAGTGGATTTAGGCTAAAAATCCACTACCTTGTCCTTGTTGTAGCTCGAACCTTCTTCAGACCGTCTCAGGAATGAACCATTAACCGTCAAGGGGTCATACTTTGGAACCGGGACTGACCCATCAGCATTTGGATCTTGCCTCAATAATTTCGGAGTCGTCGTACCCCAAAATAAGTGGTCCCTCAAGTTATCTGGCATTGGAGGACGAAAAGGTTCACGATCAGCAGCACTGTCAGTCGATCGACCATGTATGTCGGTCGATCGACTGGCTTCCTCAGGACCAGAAGCTGTACTGTTGCGCGGACTGGTCAATCGACCGGACATGTCAGTCGATCGACTGATATACCTGCTGATCGTCTTTTTCTTGCTACTGTTCACTCCGCTATTTTTCTTGCTTGGTTCCACCTCATCTTTTTCAGTGACATTTTCGACCATAGCGGGCCCATCAAGGGTAGACCCACTCCTCAAAGTGATAGCATTTAGGGTCTCTTTTTGATCCGGCTGCGACGGTAATTGCCCCGGAGCTCGAGTTGCACTTTTGCTTGCCAGTTGGGCAATTTGACTCTCCAACATTTTTGTAGAAGTCTCTCTAGGTTGAGACTCCTTTTGCAGCAAACCCGACAAATTTTGATCCATGTTTTTCAACTCAGAAATGTCAGAACTTTGAAATTGCTGCTGTTGAGGCACATAGGGAGGCTTTTGAAACTACTGTTGGTTATGAGGGGGCACATAGCTTTGCTGCTGCTGCTACTGCTGTGGACCCGGATTAAGAACATTATGGTTAGTCCACCTTAAATTGGGGTGGACATTAGAGGGATCGGGATAAGTACCTGTCTGCCTATAGTGTTGAAAGGCAGCACATGTTTCATTTGAACTGGTGCAAAATTCCAAAACATGTCCCTCTCCTCCACATCTTTTGCATGTAAACGGACCGTCTGAAACTGCATTAACTTTATATATCCCTCGTTTTTGGGATCCCCCAAAATCTATCGTGTCGAATCTCGCAGTAAGGGCCTCTATTGCAGCTACAGCAGGAGATTCAGCCGATCTTCTCTGATTCCCTCTAGAATTCCCATGCTCAGCTTTATGAGTGGCAATGTCATCAATGATTTTCCACCCCTTTGTCGCACCGCTATTTTCTTGAAATCTCCCATTAGCTGCAGCATCTAGGATAGCTCTTTGATCATCATAAAGACCATTGTAGAATTGGTAGCACAGAAACCATTTCTCAAACCCATGGTGCGGAATGGTTCGCACTAGTCTCATGAAACGGACCCATGCCTCATGAAAATCTTCATCAGGACCCTGTTTAAAGCTCTTGATCTGAGCTCTAATCGCATTGGTCTTCGAGGCAGAGAAATATTTCTTGTAAAATGCTAGGGCCAGCAAATTCCAATCAGTAATCCCGTTAAAAGCTCGATCCAAATCTCGGTACCATTCCCTTGCAGCATCACGAAGCGAGAATATGAACATCGTCTCTTTCACCTGGTCCTGGGTCACACCTGCTAGTGGGGGTATCGAACAGCAGTAGTCAATGAATGTCTCCATATGTTTAGCTGCATCTTCATTTGCAGCTCCCCCAAATTGGTTTCTCTCAACCAAGTTAATATAAGACGGTTTTGGCTCGAATTTCCTTTCCGTCCCGGCTGGCAACGCGAATTCCTTATAGAGATTCTCAACTTTTGGCTTGGAGTGACTGGCTATACTTGCTTCTTCAGCCATATCTGGAGATGTAACGGTCTCAGCTGAGGAAGTAGAAACAGGAGATTAAGGTGGATCCTCCTCGAATAGCTAGTTCTCGTAGTAACTGGACAGAGTACTCACCTCTTCCTCTGTCGGCAATACTCTAGATGATCGTCTCAACTCGCGCAAAGTCCTTTCAATCTCAAGATCTAACAATCTCAATTCACCAGCCTGTGACCTGCGCATAAGAGGAAACTACAAGTAGAATATGAGAAAAGTTTAAGGAATAGATGTACCTTAAACTAAGATAGAATCTAAAGTAAAAACAAATAAAAACTACTACTATAGATAGCGGCAGTCAGGGGCGAACCACAGAGAGGCGATGCAATTAATAGTTGTCTGATTTTAGTCTAAGGTAACAGTTTTGAGGGGGGTTTGTTTTGAATTGTTCTATAACTAAAGTAGATAAATGAGTGATAAAAGAAACTGGATGAAATCAAATATTAAAAGGATGCTAAGATGGCCGGTTCACTGTAGTTTCGGCGGCAGTATCCTAGGTAAGTCTGAGCTAATCACGTGAGAAGGGAAAATAAGAAGTCCTTTCGGTCCATTCCTAACAGATAGCATCTTTCGATCTCGCTACGGGTCCCTAATATCACTAGTACTGACTCTCGTCCTGAAAAGTGATTTAAAAGCCTAAATTAACTTATCTCTCGATCTTGTTAATTTAGTCGTCTTAATTAGGTAGTATATTTCCCTCCCCTATCTCTCGATCTTATCGGGTCGGTCAATTCCTAAGCATTCAACTAGTCGCGTGCACTCGATTCGTCAAATATAGCAATTAAATCAATTAAGCCGAAGGTATTCTCACGTGAGCCGGTCGATCGACCAGGGTAGGCGGTCGATCGACCATGGCGCGACTCAGGTCTACGAATTTCTACGCCGCCTACACTACAGATTCCCTACATCTTAGCATGTTGAATTTAGCTACTCATGATGATAATAATAACAACAATAAAATTAACAAATAAATCAAACGAATTCATAATTGAATTAACTGAACAAATAACTAACATGAAACGATAATTCGGCTTTGGGAAATCTACACTAGCAATTCTAAACTATGAACGAATAAAGATAAACTGAAATTAAAGTACGTAAATTACCGAATGAAAACAGGAGGAAGAAGGCAAAACTAATTTTTATTGAATGATTATGAAAATAATTGTTAAACTTGATAATGAACCCTAATTATTTCCCTAAAACTGATGATAAAGACTTGATTGATATTCTCTCCAAATAGGGTTACGTTATACAGGAATATAACGTGATTCTTATTTCCTAAAACCTAATTACATTGGGCTTTCTCGTCTTTCAATTCCCATCAGATTAACGGTTTGGTCGATCGACCAATGGGACCGGTCGATCGACTGAGATACGCTGAACAGTAGCTTCTGTAAGTCGCACGCTGGTCTATCGACCAAGGGCATCGGTCTATCGACCACTTCAACAGGTACTTGGCTCCAAAAGCTTCGTAAATTCGTCTTTCTAGCCTCGATACGCGCACCAAGTTTGCTTTCCGAGTAAAATACTTCATGTCAAATGCAATGTTAGGTACTCGGGGACGGATTCGGCTTGATTTCCGCTGAATTCTTCACATTTCTGCAATATTACACAAAAACACGAAAGTAGACGAAAATAGAGATAATAGCAGCATAAACTACATATATGAGCTCTGAAATGCATGTAAAATAGGGTGTAAAACAACATATTTAGGACACGCATCACTCGTGACTGATATGCTATTCTAGTGAGGTGACACTCGGCTCCAAGTCCAAAGCTCGTCCCGTCTCCCACGTGACACCAACTCAACCTGTACTCAACCTGCTCCCCATATGATCGGAAATATCTTATGGATCGACAAAGGCCACCCCAAAAATAGGTTATAATTACGCAGACACACAAACGTTAGTTTTAATAATTTAATACAAGACACAACATGATGAATAGATATGCAACATGCTAATGAGATGAATGAGATACAATTATACAACCACAATGTCGATACCCGGACACGCCCAGACGTACCCATAACCACCGATGTCAGGGACACGCCCATGACACCACACCTAACCATAAAGGTACCGAGACACGCCTAGATGTACCGAGTCCGGAAGCCAACCGGATCCCCTGCCAGACGTCGTGTCTCACCCACACGAGTCCCTCCAAACTCACCAGTAATGTGAAAATCCCTCTTGGAGTGGGAAGCTCCAAGAGGCGACTCAAGCGTAAGATGGTCTCCCCACCATCTTATGTCTCCTCAACAACAAGAATCACCACCAACGATTATCAACCATCACAAATAAGGTTAGATGCATCAGAGTATGCCAATATGCTCGTCTCATAATGATTATGCATAACTCTTACCAATCTACCTTCTTCTCATACATCATGAATACCAATTAACCATATGATATAATACAATCCCCTAACAACATAAAAGACTCACCAAGATCCTCAACATTATCGTGCGATACAAATCGCACTCATATTATGCAACTGATGTAAAAGACATATAAATATACACACACATTATTGAAACTGTGTTGGATTAACCTACGTTTTAGCATTCTTCAAAAGCAATTCGGATCCCACAACATTCCGTCTCGCAAGACCGTCATAATCCTATAAAAAGCATATAGTACGATCACTAATACATCCTATGCTATTATATAATACAAACCCTCTTATTATACTCACTAATTACCCATAATATACACACTATCTACTAATTAATTACCCAAATTAAAAACCCCCAAAAGTTAGGATTTACTACTCCCTCCGTCTCGATCAATAGTTATCTATTACTTTCGGCACAAAGATTAAGGAAACAAATATGGATTAATTTGGAGCACACAAATAACTTAACTCGACATGCTCATGCACATAAGTCACAAAACGATGCCAAAAATAGAAATAGATAACTATTCAATGATACACCCTAACATGGAAATAGATAACTATTGACCGGGACGGAGTAAGTAAAAAATAAGAAAGGATAGATATTGACTTAAAATGGTGGAAAGGATGAGAAGTAAGGTGAATAATCTCCTAGAGCAAGCTTGAATCCATGGAAAATGGTGTTTATGGAGTTTTAGAAGGAGGGGAGAAAGTTTCGAGTACAAAGGAAGAAGGAGGAAAAGATTAGATAGGATAAGGTGTAATCCCGAATTTGGTGTTCATTGGGTACTGCACAGTGGCACTCAGTCGACTACCACGCACTCGGTCGAGTGCTCATCCACTCGATTGAGTGTCAACCACTCGATCAAGTTAAACACTTACTCCGTCCACTGCAGTACCACTAGGTCTAATCTAGGTCATACTTGGTCTAGTGTACGGTCGTATTCTCACTCTCGAGTACTGGTCGGGCTATCGTTTTCGGTTACTTGTCGTTAGGAGTACCTAGACCAAAACAATATTTATAACTTCACAAACTACTCTACTATTAGTAAAGAGGTAAGTAAAGGTCGGATCCCAAGGGACGGGTATTGATGTAGGATTTTCGATTGCTAATGGTCGTGTCTAAGGGCGTCACAATTTGGGTTGAGGTAGAAGATCACTAAACTAAATAACAATATAAATAAACAAGCAAGATGATTAAAATGAGATGTAAACAATTGATTAAAAGCACTAGGGTGTTATGGGTTCATAGGGGATTCATGGGATTTGATCATACAAACATGTTTTGACCTAGATGCAAGCAATTATTGTTGTGATGGGATCGAGTTAGTGTATATCTTATAATCCCTAGGAAGGTTTGGGTCCCAGAGCCGAATCGATTAGATTGTACAACACCTACAAGTCGACTTAATCCTCCCTATCCAACTATATGCATGGTCTAATAAGACTCGAGTTGGTTTATGTCTTACAAGTCTCATTGAAAATATAAGTGATGGGTAAAAAATGCAAGGATTTATAGGCTCGCATTTCATCAAACATAACATGTGCATAAGTTGAAATCACAACAAGCAAGCAAATTAATTATGAAAGCAAATTAGATTAAGCATGAATCAATCCCCATGTTTGTTTCCCCTAATTCCCCATTAACCCTAGTTAAGGTGACTACTCACTCATTATCAAGTTTAACATGCTAACAAGGTTGTCAATCATAATAGCAAAACAAAACATGATGAATGAAAGAAGATGTTTAACAATATTTAAAAAGGGATTAAGAGAATTATACCTAATGATGATTCCAAATTAAATAGCAAAGAATAATAGAAGTACTTGATGAATGATGGAAGGTTGTCAATCCTCCAAATAAACCCCAAATAATCTTCAATTACCCAAAATAAATGATGAACAATAGAGAAATTAAGGAAATGAGATTTGTATTAATGCTTAATTAAAAGTTGATTACAAGATTAAGATGAGATTAAGATTGCCTAAGAAGAACCTACCCATCTAATTAGTACAATAGGGTATTTATACTAAGGATTAAGAACATAAATTAGGGTTACTAAGGGCTTAAATGACGATTAAGACCCTTAAGAAAAGTTGAGGAAATGCTCCTCTCGAAGGAGATGCTCATCTCCGCTTTGCTAGTCTCCGTAAAATATGCTCATCCCGAGCGGACTGGAGGAGGAGACGTGCTGCACTTGGAAGGAATCCGAGTAGCCTGAGGGGTGCGACGCTCGGATTGTAGAGGGCTAGGACGAGCGAACTTGCTACGGGGACGCTCGTCCCGTGGCTGCGACGCCCGGATAGTATCTCAGTATGCTTTTCTTCTTTTCTTCTTCCAACAATCCTCAAGGATCTTGTTGGGGATGCAAGGATCTTCCCATCATTGCCCATTTACTTCATTATTTACATAGGCCTTCTAGTCATGTCTTCACTTTGATGCTTGGTCATTAGATTTGATCAATTTAGCTCCATTTTGCCATGAAAATGCAAGGTTTGCACTCCTTTTCTACCAAGGAAACAAAACCTCAAAGAATATGCAAAACGAAAGACTAAAGATAGTAAATGACCCAATTATGCACTAAAAAGCATAGAAACGAGGCTAATTCGGGGACTAAATATGCTCAAATATTGGTCACATCAAATATCCCCAAACCGAACCTTTGCTCGTCCCGAGTAAAGAGGTGACAAAACTAGGATCCTTATTTAAACTAAACTACTAATATAGTCGATATGGGACAATTAGCGGGTCTCACTCCTCCCCTTCAACTCACAACAAGGCAACCATGAGGTAGGATGCTTTCTTGCAAGGCAAGGTGGGTCTTGCCAAAATGGCGACACATCCAAGCATTAAAGCACACAAGATCAAGTAATGGATTCATCTACAAAAATGAATAGCCACTTTCCTCAACTAAGTGACGTAAATTATCTAAAGGGGAAGCAATTCAAGGGTACATATTCCATCATAGATACGGTTTCTTCAAACTACTAAGCCTAGAAGGATACCAATAAATCACCTCCAAGTTGTGTCAAGCTAGGATACCTTTGTCCTCAATCGTTAAATGCTTTCGTCAAGATTAGACTCCCTATGGTGTTAGAAACACTGGAGGATCGCGGAATTCCCCTTCTTGCATAAACAAGAAGAAGGGTCGTCCCCTCTCTACCATGCACAAAAGTGGATACGATGGATAAAGGGATCAATAGTATTTGAGTTTCATTTTGGGAGTTTGCTTTTTGTTGTTGTTTTTTTTCCCCCAATTTCTTGTGGCATTAACACTTTTGAGAACACTTTCTTTTTGCCATTTCTTTTGATGTTTGGCATTTCAATACTTGACAATTTTCAACTTTTCTTGCATTTCCTTTTTTGAACATTTTCAAAGTCACCCTAATTAGTAACGAGGGTGCCTTATATTTGAAGAATAGGAGTTTTCATTTTTGTTACTCCTCTTTTCTTTTGATGCAATTGCAAATTTTTTGAATTTTCATTTCAATTCTTGAACACAAATTTTGAACAATTTTTGTGCCTATTCCCTTTGATGACAAAATGTGGTAGAACATGGATGAAGGATGCATGGTTTCAAGGGTCACCTTAGAATAAATGGTAGCCGAGGAGTTATCACACCACAAGGTACTCTTGACTAGGTGTGGACATGGGCCACGTCTCGGTCTGTGGATTTGGGCCACCTACCGGTCCGCGGTCACGGGCCACCTGCGAGCCCACTTCGATCTGTGGACCTGTAGCGGTCTTTTGAAAGCCACGCTCGGCGGCGTAAAAATGCTTTCGACCGGATCGTTTTAGATCGGTCGGTTTCGTCTCGGTTAGGGTCTCGAAATGAGTAGAGATGTTCGGAGTTGCCACCAAGCATTTGTAGGATGCCTGGAACCCGTTCGAATTCCACTTTATACCTTGGTCAAATCGAAGCACAAAGCAGCGTTTGACATAGGTACTAAAGATAAGGAAATCGTCCCTCTTTAGCATCCTATCTCTAGAATGACTCTCGTACGCCCTGGATAAGGTCGTCCACTATCCAAAGTTTCTGAGTAAGAGGTGAAGGTACGTATTGGAAAGCCCTTTAATCAGACACCCAATCCCGCCCGCGTTAGCGGCCTCTACTGATCGATCTTGGTTGGTTGAATGCTTAAGTTGATAAAATGGTTTAAATGCATGAATGCGCATCCAATGATCTAAACCTAACATCTGAGAGCTTTCTAAGTCGGTTGATTTAATCCAAGTATCAAGTATAAGATGTCTAGTTGGATTAATGGTTGATTTGCATGCAAGACGGAGATTAAACATCCATTTACCGTATTAAATTTAGGGTGCATAACATGATCCCTTTGTCTTAGTAAGGCATTTTGCAAATATGGTTTTGGATAATCCAATAGTCATCTGATCCGTCCTATATCCGGGCTGACCGGTGTCGGGATCGTCCTAGACTAATGCTGGAAGGGAACAGGCCTTGTACCAGACTAATGCTGGAAGAGATTTTGTATGGGGATGGTTGTTTTTTATTGTGGGAATGGTTGTATCCTTCTTGTGTAAGAAAGGACTGTCTACGTATTCACCGGGAGAGGTGAAATCAAACCATGATCGTAGTTCGAAATGTCTTGTAAATGTGATTTGGGTTTTGTGGTTGTATCACTCAGGCGTAAGAGGGACTGCCTACGTATCCACCTGAAGAGGTGAAATCAAACCATGCTCGTAGTTCAGAGGTTTTTGTCTTGTTTTAGTGCAAATGGATGTTGCCTTTGACAGATCAAAGGACATTTGAAACGGGCAAGGTGCCGCACCTTAGACTCGATAAAACATGCCATTTCAAATCAGAACACGTTGAGGAACTTGAATTGAAAAGGTTTGAGGTCTCTGCTAGTTGTAAAACTAGGCTAGGTCGTTGGTTGCTATGGTTCAAGGGTAGTATTTCTTGAGTTGGTCTAGGTTGGTCGGGTTTGTAAAGTCCTCCCCATCTAGGTCACTCAGTCTCATTGCGCCCCCCGAAAGTATTTTCTTGACTAGGTATGGTCTGGCCCAGTTGGGTTTGAATTTTCCCCTCGGATCGACGGGTAATGGTGCTCGAACTGACTTGAGGACCAAGTCGCCTTCCTTGATGTTTCTGGGTTTAGCCTTCTTGTTGAATGCCCGTTGTATACGTCGTTGGTATAGCTGGACGTTGTGCAAGGCGTTGAGTCGTCGTTCGTCTAGAAGAGTGAGTTGTTCGTACCTTCGACGGGTCCATTCCGCCTCAGGGACTTGACTCTCCAGTAGGATGCGTAGAGAAGGGACCTCTAACTCTACCGGTTAAACCGCCTCCATACCGTATGCTAGGTAGAAGGGTGTGGCGCCTGTCGGTGTTCGAATGGAGGTTCGATATCCCCAGAGTGCAAATGGGAGTTTTCTCGGCCAATCGCGGTAGTTGTCTTGCATTTTCTTGATAATGGTGACAAGAGTTTTGTTCGCTGCCTCCACCGCTCCGTTAGTTTGGGGACGGTAGGGGGATGATCGATGTCATTTGATCTTGTATTTGTCCAGCAAAGCTTGAGTTTCCGCCCAGAAGTAAGAGCCTTGATTGCTGATGATTTCATGGGGTACCCCATATCGGCAGATGATGTTGTTTTGAATGAACTTGGCCACTTGTTTGGCGGTCAAGACTGCATATGACTGTGCTTCCACCCATTTGGTGAGGTAGTCGATGGCGACGAGGATGAAGCAATGACCCTTGGTGCCTATCGGGTTGACTTTCCTGATGATGTCGATGCCCCAGGTGGAGAAAGGCCAGGGTGATGTCATTGTGTATAAAAGGGATGGTGGTATGTGTTGTATGTTGTCGAAGATTTGGCAATTATGGCAATGTTTGACGTAGTTACGGCAATCGGCTTCCATGGTGGTCCAGTAGTAACCTAGCCGCACGATTTTCCGTGTAAGCATCATTACACTCATGTGAGGGCCACATTCTCCGTCGTGAACCTCTCCCATGACTTTCTTGGCTTTGTGATGGTCGATGCAAAGGAGGAGAATTCATTGGGGTGTTCTTTTGTAGAGCTGATTTTGGTTTATCACGAATTGTGATGCAAGTAAACGGATGGCTCTTTGTCCCCTTTGATCAGAGTTGGGAGAGAATTCGTTTTTGGTTTTGTAATTGAGGATGGCTTGGTACCAAGGTTCTTCATGGCTTTCCTCGTCGTCGATAATGGCACAAACGTGAGCTGGCTCGCTCCTTCTCTCGACACATAGGGGCATTGATGTCATGTCGTCAGGTATGTTGACGTGCGCGGAAAGTTTTGCCAGGGCATCAGCAAATTGATTTTCCTCTCGCGGCAAGTGGAAGTAGTCGACTTGGTCGAAGAACTCGGCCTCTTGATTGATCTTTTCTCGTTAGGGAGCTAAGCTGTCAGATCGGATTTTCTATGATCCGGACACCTGGTTGATGATGAGCGAGGAATCGCCGTGGACCCTTAATCTCTTGATGCCAAGTGTGATGGCTGCTTGTAGGCCGATGAGGCATGCTTCATATTCAGCGGCGTTGTTGGTGACGGCGAAGTCTAGCTTGATCGAGATCGAAACATGTTCTCCCTCCGGTGATATTAGAAGGATTCCTACCCCGAAACTGTTGGAATATGTGTCCTCCGACAATAATGCGATCACGACTGTTGATCATGATGATCACATGTTTAAATCTCATTATAAAGGATACAATTGGGAAGTAATATTTTACTGTCAACAGGTCCACACATATCGGTAATGATTGGCTGACTAGAGTTTGACATTACTGTCGTGCGACGGTGGTGATCAGTTGATCCCCTAGGTCATACCTATAGGGCAACACTCTTAATTGATCAAATTAATTGATCGTATAACGTTATGAGTCAATTAATTTATTTAAAATTGACGGACGATTTTGGAAGTAATATTTACGTATCTAATTGAAATTTGATTAAATGAGATACGGTCTGAGTAATCGAATTGTTTCATTACTCAGATGAAATTATTGTTTAAAGAAACAATTTAAATTGAATGAATTATTATAAATACAAATTGTTGTGATTTATAATTGGTAAAATATTTTGGTACAAATAATTATGAATTACTAGGTCGATTTTTGTATATGACGTATTTTTACTAATACGTTGATTTTTAATATGTTAAAAATACACAACAATTTTATGTGACATGTGACATGTGACATATTGACAAATTGACAAAAATAAAATGGATTCCATGTTATCCATATGTGCCGAAAATAAAGAGGAGGATTAGGCTAATATTGTGATTGATTATGCTAATGGAAAACACAATCATTTCCCTAATAGACTAGCCATGCAACCTAGTTTACATTGTGAAGACAAACAAAAGCATGCATTGGCTCCCCTCCCCTCCTCTTCCCCGGTTTGTCACAAGGAAAAACAAAGGGGTTTTTTGCCTTATATTTTGATAAACAATACATAACATTTTTCTTGTAGTATTATTCAATTATTCATTCATCAAATATTTTAGAGAGATAAAAAGATTTCTCCTTCCTTTTTCTTCCTCTCTCAACCGGTTTTGGGAGAAAAACCAAAATTATTTTGGGTCAATTTTTCTTACAAAATTAATATTGTCTAGTATTCATAATATTACTTTTATTAAGAGTGTCTCTTGGGTATTAAGCTTTGGGAGAGATCCTACACTTGGATCTTTGTTCTTCCATTAAGGATAGCATAAGAACAAGAGAGAAAGGAGATCTCTCTTGTGCCCATATAAACCAATATTCCAATGTAAGATAAAGATTTCTTCTTTATATTGTTTATAAGTTTGCATGCATAAGATCACCATTAATTTTATGACAAATTAAAATATAACATATATGAATATGTTAAGTATATAGATCTACTTTCCTTCAATCGGTATCAAGAGCCTTGGTTGTTTGCATGCAAATCGGTTAAAAGTTTTTCCGAGTTATACGATTAACATATAAAACATGTTTAATTTGTGTTATTATGATATATCACGAAAATCATTATGCATGTTAAAATTTCTGGTCCTAAAATGTTTTTAGGATATTTTGGTTAATTTATGGATTTTAATTGTTCATATTACATAATAATGACATTAAAAATATGATTTTATGAATAAAATGTTATTTTCGGACTAAAATTAGTTAAACTTCGAATTTTCCAGTGATTTTTGGATATGTTGTCACATATATTATTTTGAGATGACCTGTAAATTTTCATAATTTGTGGACTTTTTATGCTCGAAAAATGGATTTTTCATTATTAAAATCGGATTTAAGTGAAAAATAGGTTAATATGAGATAAATTTCGAATCTGGTCATAGAAATTTAGTATGTTGTCACATGCAATTTTACAAGATGTGTGTAAAATAATAGGCTATATTGAAATCTTTTTGCATGATTTATGGATTTTTGAAGAAAAATAGCATAAATAGTGACTTAATTACTGAAATATTAATAAAACATACTCTTTGACTAAGGAAAAACATAACATGTTGCATTTTATTATCTTTTTCAGATCTAAAATTGAAAAGTTGATGAATATATTTTTTCTCATGTTTTTATTATTATTTTTTTAAAAACCGATAAACCGCAACATTGTTTTTCCGGATAAAATTCGAAATTTTTAACCTATGTTTTTGAACATTATGAGTGTCATGGTATTTTTCCAGAATGTTCATGAGTTTAAATTTGAAATTTCAAATTTATTTGAAATTTTGTGATTTATTTGAAGTTTATAGCTTATTTTTATAATTTTAAGTCCATTAATGAACAAATTTTAGAAATATGAGTTAATTATGGTCAAGTAATTAGTGAAGACTATATTTTGAGTCCTAAGAGGTTAGGGTAATTAACTTATGCATAAATATGAATTTATGTATTTTTGTGATTATAAAATGTTGAAATCACGCAAATCCGTAAAAACCGAGTAATATACGATATTGGCTATTTAAAGGCGATTTAGCATAAAATTGGGCATGTTCATACATATTATAATGCTGCATTTTCTTTATGATTGTCATAATTTTATTTTATGTAATTTTTGAATTATGTAATTTTTACTTAGTATGGCCTTAGTTTTTTAATTGGTATTGCCCGAAATGTATGGGAATATTGATTCGGTTGTAATTTATTGTGATCTCGTATCACCGTTTTGTAATTTAATAGATTTATTTTATTTTAGTTACAAATGTATAATAGGAAATTATGTAATTTATTATGTAATTTTATTTATTTCGGAGTTCCCAAAGACGGATTTCTTCAAGATGGCGATACATAAAGACGGTGTTACCTCAAGATGCGTGCCACAACCGAAGTTCAAGGGACCAATGGAGTTGGTTTCCGAATTTGTAATAGTTAATTAGATTTTCTATTTTAGGAAGGCCATACTAGGATTTATTTTATGTTTTGCATTTTATTTATATGTCACATGCATCGCTAAATCGCCATAACTAAAACATGCATCTTCTTTCATCGAGTTTATCGACCGTGTCAATTACAATTATCGTAGTTCACCGCTTTAGTTCACTTAAAACGTGATAGATAATAAATTGACATGACCTCTCGCTAAAACAAATCAATTGAGACATAGCCTTACCAAATAGTAGAAACCATGAAAACCTATTTCGCGAGGGAGTGCACTCGGCCACCCCGGGGTACAAACCTTGTTACGTAGGGGAAGTGGGTGATAAATGTCTATCCACCGAATTCATGTTGACGAGGGTTTCATCGGCTACCCCGTGCCCAAGTTAATATGGGTTTGGATAATGGACACATTTATTCGAAATTTGGATTGAACTCAACAAAAGTTTTTGATAAGGGTTTCATCGGCTATCCCGTGCCCTTGTCGGATGTGTTTTGGGCTATAGATAAATATTAGAGTAAATTTATCGACCAAGAGTTCTAAAAGTAGAATCGATTAAAAGGTTAATCCACCAAGTTATATTAATAAGGGTTTCATCGGCTACCCCGTGCCTAAGTTGATATGAATTTGGGTCTTGGAATCATTTATCTAGTTGGGTAGAGGTCACTAGAAAAATGCATAAAACTTGTTTAAAATTGTTTTTACGAGTATTATTAAAACGACATTTGTTTTACTCCTTCTATTTTGTTTCTTAGACCACTTCTTTTCTCATAACAAATGGCAACACCAACCCCTAACGCCACGCCTCTCACTAGTTCATCATGGCTCCGATCCTTCATGGATCGATGTAAACTTGAAAAGAATGGGTCAAATTTCTCCGATTGGGATGCCCAACTCAAATTAGCCGCCCAAGGTGACGACAAGCTTCGTTACCTTACCGAGGCCTCTCCACCCGAACCTACTACTAGGTCGACCGCCGCCACTAGGGAAGCATATGAGGGTTACTATAAGGAGTCCGCCGCAATGAAAAACGTCTTGATATTTGCGATGGAGGCGGACCTCCAAAGGAGAGCCTTTAAAATGGGCACCGCTAATGAGATTTACTCCAAGCTTGTGACAATGTTTTCACAAACTCCGCGGATCGTCCAATATGAGGCGGCCGCAGCATTCTTTGATCTCGACTTCAAAGAGGGCCAAAAGGTTAGCCCTCATGTGCTCAAACTTATGGAGCTTGTCGAGACCTTGAAGATTCAAAAGGTTGAAATCCCCAAAGAACTCATAGTAGATAGGATTCTACACTCCTTGTCCAAAGTCAAAGCGTATGTTCAATTCCGGGTGAATTTTAACATGCAAGACAAGGATGTGTCTCTTGAAGAATTGCACAAGGTACTTGTGCAAGCCGAGAGGGACATGGGGTTAAATGTGAACCCTCCAACGGATGTGCTTAACATAAGCACTAAGAGTAAGGGGAAGTTCAAAAAGAATGGGAGGAAGGGTAAGAAGCAAGCTCCCACTTTCACCAAAGCTAAAGTTAATGATGCTAGCACTTCAAAAATCAAGAAGGGTCCTCTTGATAAATGCCATTATTGTAATGGTATGGGACATTGGAAAAGAAATTGTTCCAAATACCTTGGTGATATTAAAGTCGGAAAGATCACTCCGAGGGTAAATGACTATCCCTTCTTTTATGTTTCTAATTCAACTATGGTATTATGATACAAAGTTATGATAATGTATCTCCCTTTTTATTGTAAATAGGGCCTCCACCAAGCAAAGACACGGGAAAAGAAAAGCAAGCATGAGAAACCATCAAGAAGCTAGGAATAGCTTTCATGGAGCTTTGCTTTTTTTTATTGTCTTATTTTAATCATGTTTTGGATTTTTAGAACCTTTAAGTTTCCGTGTTTGACATGGAAAAGTATCTTGGATAATTGGTTGTATTTTGGATAATGGTGGCTTGGTTTGCAACCCAAGTCACCCGTTTTATCATTTTATCCTTTGTTCTAAAATCTGTATTTAAATGCTTGCTCTTAGAAACATATGATTATTCACTTAAAGTGATCTAATAGACAAATATAATGACGGGATTCATTATATGTCCACATGCTTGAGGCTTGTGTATGATCATTTACAAAGTGATTTTGAGTCTATGAACTCTTTTAAAGAAATGTCAATCACCAAGTACACTTACGAAATCTAAAACTATTAGTCAACCTATGAGATAGTTCTCCTTATACTTCAGAATCATTATTTGTGTCTCATATGCTATCTTTGAATCTATAGTGTATTTATTCTAAAGATAGAGTGGGAGAAAAATGAGGACACAACTCACACCAAGATAAGTTTGTGTACTTGTGTAAATGAGATCTACGCAAGAGAGAATGGTTTGAATGTAGGTATATCTATTTATGTAGTATACCCAATAGATGAGATCTATGGTCTCAAATTGTTCTACATGACTAAAGTGACCAAAGTGAAGTAATCAAAGGAATATTTTCTCAAGATAACTACACGAGGAGACCAAAAGAAAGTTTTGGAAGAAAAATGACTAATGTAAAGTCTTAACAAGAGTTTTGATTAGTTTATGATAAATTTTGACCAATAGTTTCAACCTTGAGATTTACTTAAAAGCCTAAATGAATCCAAGTAACATCCTAGTAATAAGCGATATTTTGACTAGAGATTGCAAGGATTGATAAACCGATATCCTCAATTGGTAAAGGTTAAACCACGCAAAAGTCATTACTTAACCTCATTATGAAAATGAATTGGTTGAACCTCTTCTAAAAGGGATATTTTGAAGGACGTGTATTAGATATTACTTATATTTGATAAATGACATTGCCACACATCATTATGACATGAATGTGTTAGAGATTTAAAATCTCTTTCCATAAGGATAAGATGAGACCTCTTCGAAATAGGAATTTTGAAAGGATATGATGGGAACATATATGGCTTCATCTTAATAACTTCGCAAAGCAACATACATTCCAATTTTGAAATTTTTCGATTGAGTAATCAATTTCGAAACATGTGGAATTAAGTGGGAGTTTAGAAATTATCATGTGAAGACATGGAATTTAGTGGGAGCTATCATCCTTTGAATGTTTACAACTCATTACTCATTAAGAATGACGAGCTAATATCTTCTTTCACAAAGAAGTATTTGAGTTTTCAATTCTAGATGAATATGGACTGTGATGAATCCAATTACATCAAGAGATATTAGATTAGTATTAAGAAATATACATCGTATCAACATACACATAGCTTATTCATGTAAATAAAAATGGAATTGCCATTAGCAGTCATGGTCGTTCATCGAACCTGAGAACGGTTGATCTCATGATTATTAGTAACTAATGTTTCCGCCATCTTATAATCATGCACATGTCCAATGGTGAATCATATGCATGAGAGCATAATGATTCATTGGCAAGCCATACAAGAAACGTCATGAATTCTCGAGTAGAATCCGATGAGCGATTTCAGTGTTTGACAGAATGCTCTGTTATGTGATAAGAGGTTGCACATATTTATGAAAATCCGAGCACATGTAAGGATTTATGAGAATCCTAAGCCTTTCAAGCTAAAAAGAGAAATAAGAACTTTGGAAAGATACTCAGTTGAATAAGAAGTTGCTCAAAACTAATCTTTCCTAATATACTAGGACTTGTGAGAAGTGCTAGGCTAATCATCTTGACAAATTGTTGCAAGACTCTACAAAACATTTACCTAGTGCATTGTGTGTGGATGGAGTACTTGATCGGTACAAGTTATATCATTCACCACAAATTCGTTCGTTATGTGATAACCGATAACGAAGTTCATTCAAGATAAAGAACCGAAACCAAGGTCGGGAACCTTGATGTGTACTTGGTAAGGTTCATGCTATGAGTGATAACATGAATGTAAAGGATAATGCGATTATAAAGAAGTTTGATCACATGGACACGTAACATGTTAAACTTCTATTGCAATCAATAAGTGTTTACACACTTACGATGTGCATCACAAGGTTGTAATATTGTATTGACTACCCGAGTGTGATGCTGACATTTGTCGTTTGAGGTATTATTAACTCACCTTATACATTGTTATATCCAAACGGGTTGTAGAGACAATTGAACCCCGTTAAAGTGAACATGGATTAACATTGTATTTGCCCATAGTCACTTGTATGAGGTGACGTCTCGAAGTGACTAGAGTGTGATGCGATTGATGGCAAGTTCAACTGCCATAGAGTCATGTGAGATGACTAGTCGATCACATAGGCAGACTGTTAGGAACATTTTGTCGGGCCTTATGACCGCTTATAGAGTTCTGGCAAATTTATATAGCCTGGTCGTGGCGAGAGCTGCTATAGTATTCAAATGAGTCGATTCTTTTGACTAAAGACTATTCGCCTAAGATGGCACAGTTTCAGATTAACTTTGATTTGTGTTACTACGACCTTCGTAAATGGGGTCAAATGGGCATATTTTGGGTTATGATGGCTGTGGCTAGTTGAAGGGAATGAGTGCGATAGGAATTGTCCACCCCTAGTCAGGGTTATAACAATATCTCAGGGCCACTCGAGAAGTAATGAACTGGAAATGCGTGGCCACGCTCGGATTGTATCCATGGTGGATAAATCCAGTCAATCAATTATTCTCCAGATCGAGGAAACCACTCTCGATATGATCACTTGCAAGTACGACCGGAAAGACACCTTGCATTGAGTGGGAGATAGTAATAGGACAAGAGAATTGGTGACGCACACTTGTCGAGGACAAGTGGGAGATTGTTGGAATATGTGTCCTCCGACAATAATGCGATCACGACTGTTGATCATGATGATCACATGTTTAAATCTCATTATAAAGGATACAATTAGGAAGTAATATTTTACTGTCAACTGATCCACACATATCGGTACTGATTGGCTAACTAGAGTTTGACATTACTGTTGTGCGACGGTGGTGATCAGTTGATCCCCTAGGTCATACCGATAGGGCAACACTCTTAATTGATCAAATTAATTGATCGTATAACGTTACGAGTCAATTAATTTATTTAAAATTGACGGACGATTTTGGAAGTAATATTTACGTATCTCATTGAAATTTGATTAAATGAGATACGGTCTGAGTAATCGAATTGTTTCATTACTCCGATGAAATTATTGTTTAAGGAAACAATTTAAATTGAATGAATTATTATAAATACAAATTGTTGTGATTTATAATTGATAAAATATTTTGATACAAGTAATTATTAATTACTAGGTCGATTTTTGTATATGACGTATTTTTACTAATACGTTGATTTTTAATATGTTAAAAATACACAACAATTTTATGTGACATGTGACATATTGACAAATTGACAAAAATAAAATGGATTCCATGTTATCCATATGTGCCGAAAATAATGAGAAGGATTAGGCTAATATTGTGATTGATTATGCTAATGGAAAACACAATCATTTCCCTAATAGACTAGCCATGCAACCTAGTTTACATTGTGAAGACAAACAAAAGCATGCATTGGCTCCCCTCCCCTCCTCTTGCCCGGTTTTTCACAAGGAAAAACAAAGGGGTTTTTTGCCTTATATTTTGATAAACAATACATAACATTTTTGTTGTAGTATTATTCAGTTATTCATTCATCAAATATTTTAGAGAGATAAAAAGATTTCTCCTTCCTTTTTCTTCCTCTCTCAACCGGTTTTGGGAGAAAAACCAAAATTATTTTGGGTCAATTTTTCTTACAAAATTAATATTGTCGAGTATTCATAATATTAATTTTATTAAGAGTGTGTCTTGGGTATTAAGCTTTGAGAGAGATCCTACACTTGGATCTTTGTTCTTCCATTAAGGATAGCACACGAACAAGAGAGAAAGGAGATCTCTCTTGTGCCCATATAAACCAATATTCCAATGTAAGATAAAGATTTCTTCTTTATATTGTTTATAAGCTTGCATGCATAAGATCACCATTAATTTTATGACAAATTAAAATATAACATATATGAATATGTTAAGTATATAGGTCTACTTTTCCTTCAGAAACCTCTCAAATTAGATGCACCATCGAAGTATAGCTCCCATGCGTCAGAATCGGCACAAAGGATGTCTTCGTCAGGAAGTGACCATGTGTCGGTCGTTGGATCCTCGTTGACGGGATTTTCTGCTAGGAAATCAGCGACTGCTCTTCCCTTGATAACCTTGAGGGGTACGAACTTGAGATCAAACTCGGACAGCATCAGTGTCCACCTAGACAGCCTTCTGTTTAGCACGGGTTTTTCGAAGATGTATTTAACCGGGTCCATCTTGGAGTAGATATGGACCGTGTAGCTGAGCATGTAATGTCGCAGCTTCTTTGTTGACCATACTAGGGCAAGGCATGTCTTTTCCAGTTGGGTATACCTCGTCTCGTACTCAATGAACTTTTTGCTGATGTAGTAGATGGCTCGCTCTTCGTCGCCAACTGTTTGTGCTAGCAATGCTCCCATGGCTGTGTTGGTAACAGTCAGGTATAGGGATAGTGGGATCCCCGGTTGAGGTGGCATGAGGACAGGAGGTTTGGATAGGATTTCCTTTATCATGTCGAAGGCTTTCTGACAGTCGTCGTCCCAATCGGTGTGATCGGAGGCACGAAGCTTCTTGAATATTGGTTCACAAATCATAGTGAGCTTGGCAATGAATCGGCTGATGTACTGGACCTGACCGAGAAATCCCCGAATCTCCTTCTCGTTCCTAGGCCGAGGCATTTGTTGAAGGGCTTTGATTTTGGTTGGATCAATCTCAATGCCTCTTTTGCTGACGACATGTCCCAAGAGTTTTACGGAGGTGACCCCGAATGCACACTTCTGAGGATTTAGTCTCATATTATATTTCCGCAGACGGGGGAAGAATTTCCGGAGGGCACTGATGTGGCCGTCCCGTTCTTTTGATTTGACAATCATGTCATCGACATATACCTCTACCTCCTTGTGCATCATATCATGTAGGAGAGTGGTAGCGGTATTGTCTACCAGAATGTCAACATGTGGCAATGGGAAGTCGTCCTTAGGACTCGCCTTATTCAGATCCCTGAAGTCGACGCAAACCCGAATTCTTCCGTCTTCCTTTGGTATGGGCACAATGTTGGCCACCCAGTCAGAGTATTCGGACACCTTGATGAACCCAGCCTTGAACAGTTTGTCCACTTCTTCCTTGATTTTTAGGGCCCACTCAGGACGCATCCGGCATAGCTTCTGTTTCACAGGTTTAGCTCCGGGTTTAATGGGTATCTGGTGCTCTGCAATTTCCCTGTCAATCCCAGGCATGTCTCTGTAAGACCAGGCGAACACGTCCTTGTATTCGTGGAGGAGGTCAATGAACAGTTGTCTTTTCGAGGGGTCCAGGGTTGTCCCTATCCTAAGTTCTTGAGGTGTGTTGTCGGTTCCTACGTTAATAGGTTCGGTCTCCTCAATGATGGGGGTTCTGGTTTCCCGTTTGTCAAGTTCTTTGGCTAAGTGAGGTGGGTAGTCACCCAAGTCAAATTCCTCATAGTCATTCAGAATTGCATTGCATTTAAAATGAGACGAGTCATAAGCAAACTTAGCGTTCATTAAGTTGACACGAGCGAAAAGCTCGGAAAGGACAGACATCTCGTGGTCAGTCAGAGGCGACACGACAGAGGAAGTGGCCCCTCGAATAGGCTCCAGGTTGTCACCTTTCATGGGAGTGGGGGTGACTCTAGTAGACTCTGAATCAGCCACGACTTTGTGATAAAACAATGGGAAGGGGACCTTGACTGGGACATCAGGAGTGTTAGGAGATACGACAGACTCTGACTCTGTCTCAGACTCAGACTCAGATCCTTCTTCACTTCCCTCCTTGAACATAAGGCCTTCTCCAGTTGTTATCTAGACAATGCGGCCTTGGCAATCGGTCCATTTGACGGTCTTCCTCCAGCCCTGGGTGGCTTTCTCCGGGTCAGTATCGGAGATCAAGGCGGTTATATCAAATTTATTTTCTTTCAGGGCGATGTTGATGATGTCCTCATAGTCGAGGTTCTTGACGTTATCTTCCCCAAACAGAAGTGTGACAACTTGACCGTCAAGGCATGGCGACGGCTTGGACTCAGTTGATGCAGATTCGATGTTGTCGGGGATAAAGTAGCAGTCCTGGAAGACTTCCACTCCCGGGTATCTAGCTTTCACCACAGAGTCATAGATTGGTTCCGGAAAACCGTGGTAGAGCTCGGACTCTCCCTCGGGGACAAAGTATCCGTTGAGAGTCAGGTGGTAGGGACGGAGGATAGCCCCGTGCTTTTTGCGTTTTCGGACTAGGAGGTTATATATCCTGGATATCTTCATCAGTAGGTTCGTACCCCAGCCCAAAGGGAATGTTGGGGACCTTAGCCTGTTTCAAGGGAGGCAATGGGTCCTTCAGTGGATTGAGCGTCAAACCCGGGAAATAACCCTGACGTATCATAATACGGTTGACCGTGAGGTTGGTGAACGGGTCACAATCAGAGGGCGTCAATTCATCAGTTATGGCGTTCACGGCTTGGAAACCCCACATTTCATTGTCGTCCTCCTTAATGGCTTGGGAGGCTATCCCCTTTCTCATGATTGCCTTGATCGGGGAAGCGGGAATCGTGATCGTTTTCCCGTTGAAGGGGACCCTGATCTTTTGGTGGAGAGTTGAGGTGACCGCCTTGACGGCGTGAATCCAGGGACGTCCCAGGATCAAGTTGAAGGATGCGTCGATGTCGACCACTTGAAAACTGGTTTGTCTTTCCAGTGCTCTGGTTGCGACGGTCAAAGTGACTAGCCCAGCGACCTTGCGACGAGTGCCGTCGTAGGCGCGTACTCCTTAATTTGTTGGGATCAAATCAGATTCCTTAATACCCAGCCTGTGGGCAGTTTTGAGAGGAATGACATTCACCGCGGAACCGTCATCTACGAGGACCATGGGTATATTTTTCTGGAGGCATTGTACGGTGATATACAGGGCCAGGTTATGATTGTCTCCGAATGGAGGGACGTCCTCGTCGGAGAAGACGACCGGGTTGTTTAGATCAGGGGCATCTCTTGTCATGTGCGCCATTATTTCTTCTGGGGAGGAGGTGGAGGGCACAGTTAATTTTCCCAGGGCCTGCAGCAAGGCCTGTCGATGCTCAAAAGACGTTGCGATCAGTTGCCAAATTGAGATTTCGGCTTTTGCTTTCTGGAGCTGTTTCAGGATTGAGTTCTCGGGGGCCTTTGGTTGAGTGTCCACCTCTGGGACGATTTGGTCATTCGTTGTTGGAACGACCGTTGGATTGTTCGGATTTTGATAGGGACGTCCGGACCGGGTGAGATGTCCGATTTATTTCGACCGCTTCTCCTTCCCTGGGATGATATAGACATCCTCAACATCATATCTCCATATGCCGTTAATTTTTGAGTCTCGAGGATACCTTGGAGGGGTATTCCTCGGTGGGTAGTTCTTGTGGGGAATATTTTTGTGAGGGCGATTTTTATGGGGGTAGTTATTTTGAGGGTAGTTATTTTGAGGGTAATTATTTTGAGGGTGATTTTCGTGGGGTCTATGCCAGAATGGTCGCAGGAGTAATCCATCCTGGGGTGGGTAGCTTTGAATGTTTGGGGAAGTCTCCCTCGGACGCGGTGATGGGGGATTGAAGATGAGTCGACGGTAGGCGTCGTCGAGTCGGGTGATTCTTTCAGAGATGCTGGCTATGGCCTCCTCAACTTGCTGAAACATAGTGAGCATAGTGGCAGCACTAAACACAAACACTCCATCTGAAGGATCTTTTTCCAAAGCATTCACCTCGTCATCGACCGGCAGGATGAGGTGAGAGCAGTCTAGGGTCGTCTCATCGTCAGAGATGGCGTGAATTCCCATGGGATTCGTTTTGTTGTTCAGTTTAGTTGGTGGGGGTAAGGCCAATCTCTCTTCTCAATCATGTCTTCAATGAGGTGCTTGAGTTTGAAGCAATTTTTGGTATCATGCCCTTTCCCTCGATGATACTGACAGTAGGCATTAGGGTTCCAGAATCGGGACTTCTTGACGTCGGTCGGATCCGGGGTTGGTCCGATCGGTTGTAACTTCCCTTGGTCCATGAGCCTTTTCAGGGCACTTGCATAAGTCGACCCTATGTTGGTGAACACTCTCTGGGGGCGTTCACTTTTCTTCGTAGATGGTTCAACGAGGTTAACCTCACCAATCTTTTTTGTCTGGCCGTAAGGGCGAGATCCGGTTGAGGTGGATCCCTGATAACCTCTGCCAGTGGTCTTTGCTAAGACACCCTTTCGGAGGTCGTCCTCAATGCGCGTCCCAAGAATCTGTAGATCTTGGAAGGTCTTGATATTCTGATACCTCAGTAGGTTGGCATAAATCGGGGAGATTGTTGACAAAATTTTCCACCGAGTTGATTCACTCGCTTCATCGACCAATTGAGTACTCACCCTCCTCCAACGGGTTAGGAACTCAGTGAACCCTTCCTTGTCGTTCTGGGTTAGCACTTCGAGAGTACGGTTATTGGCCTGGATCTCGACATTGTCGGCATACTGTTTGGCAAACTCAACTGCGATCTCATCCCAAGTAGTAAGGTTTTTCGGATCAAGAGAGTAGTACCATTGGCGAGGAATCGGCTCCAAAGAGGATGGGAAGATCCGGGTAAAAACCTCCTATTTGACCCCTTTTATGGCCATGTAGTCCTTGAAATCACAGATATGATTGAGTGGGTCCTCCACTCCTTTGAACTTAGGCACATCAGTCAGGGTGAAGTTGTCAGGTAACTGGTCCCCAACAGGTTCGAACCTTCGGTTGTTCTCCAGATGGATATTGTTACCCCGGGCTAGGAGCTGTTCTTCCAAGAGTTTCAGTCTCTTCTCAGTTTCAGTCAGAGGTGGGGTATTATGTTCCCTAGTTTCCTTGTTCTCGAGGGCGTTGATACGGGTCTCGACGCGATCCAGGGTGACCTTAAGAGCGGTAAGCAGGCTGGCTAGCTGATCAGTTGTGACATCTTTGTTGTTATCATTGTTGTTGTTGGACGAAGCTGAAGACGGGCCATGCCTCTGAGGCAGAAAAACGGCTCACATTACAACTCAATCCGACATGGTTCCAAGACTGAACGCAGACAACGCAATGGACGAGACAAAGATCAGACTCAACAAGACGAGGTGACCGTGTGTGGTCCCTCGGTGCTGACTCGATTTACGACGTGACGGTGTTTGACCGAACCTTTGACACGGTCCAACATGACGGCGTGACGCCATTGGACGGGTCTCGTGGTGAGAAGACTCATGAGTAAAGACCCATAAGTACGTTTGCTTTGACTCGATAGACATGAGGCGGAAATGGGATGGTGGACTGAAGTTTTCGAAAATAGAAATTTTCAAAAGATTCATTTGTCGCTTAAATGGGAGGCTTCCGAAGATAGAAATCTCCGCAAGTCGATCAGTTGAAAGGCTTGTCTTAAGTTTATTTGCAAAAGACGGTTTGAGTTTGAGTCGGATCGGAAAACAGTGCATTTTTTCCCAAGACGGTTTTTGAAATTCAAAATTGTATGTTTTGAAAATCGAGTTTGAAATGTGTAAAGAGGTCTCGGGAACGGTGCATGGTCCTCGGGATCCCGAATGTTTCTCGAGAAAAGGGCGTGTGTTTTTCTCGGAATTTGAAAGAGCCATTGTCGGCACGAAACGGGTTAAAATCCATGTCTAGACGCGGCGATTATAACGGCGTAAAAAGGTGATTTGAAATGGTTATACAAAACCGGGTTTTAAAAATCGTCATTACGACGGCCTGGAAAGGCGTGTTGAAATGGTTATACAAAACCGGGTTTGAAAATCATCATTACGACGGCCTAGAAAGGCGTGTTGAAATGGTTATACAAAACCGGGTTTGAAAATCGTCATTACGACGGCCTAGAAAAGCGTGTTGAAATGGTTATACAAAACCGAGTTTGAAAATCGTCATTACGACGGCCTAGAAAGGCGTGCAACGGTCGGGGAAAGACCGAGGATTGAAACGGCCATTATAACGGCGCGAAAAGGGTGTTTTTTGTAAGTTTGAAAATGACACGGAAGGACTTATGATCAAGTAGCACATAAGCACTCGCAATTCATTATATTATGCATTATGCTGACACGGCTTTTGGCTTAAAAGGGTGGGTTACACACCAAGCAATCAAACCCCGATTTGCGAGAGGGATACCAATCCAAACAAAATGTGTAAGGAGGGTGCCCTGGCCTCTTGCTCGAAAGTGATGAAAGCTCTTTGACGAAACAGAAATGTGTAACGTCAACGGTATGCTTGTCTCAATCGGGATTCGAAACGCGGAGATGAGAAAACTCACGCTGACGAAACGAGCCAATTGGTCGAAAAGGGTTAGGTTGTGGGCCCGGACAAGGAACCTGACCGTGACCGTAATATCAATTAATGCATTCCAACCAAGACCTCGTTCGAGTCTCACCATCTATTGATCACAAAGATGTAAGTGTCCTAGTTGTCCCCAGTGGAGTCGCCAATCTGTGGACATGGGCCACGTCTCGGTCTGTGGATTTGGGCCACCTACCGGTCCGCGGTCACGAGACACCTGCGAGCCCACTTCGATCTGTGGACCTGCAGCGGTCTTTTGAAAGCCACGCTCGGCGGCGTAAAAATGCTTTCGACCGGATCGTTTTAGATCGGTCGGTTTCGTCTCGGTTAGGGTCTCGAAACAATTAGAGATGTTCGGAGTCGCCACCAAGCATTTGTGGGATGCCTGGAACCCATTCGAATTCCACTTTATACCTCGGTCAAATCGAAGCACAAAGCAGCGTTTGACATAGGTACTAAAGATAAGGAAATCGTCCCTCTTTAGCATCCTATCTCTAGAATGACACTCGTACACCCTGGATAAGGTCGTCCACTATCCAAAGTTTCTGAGTAAGAGGTGAACGTACGTATTAGGAAGCCCTTTAATCAGACACCCAATCCCGCCCGCGTTAGCGGCCGCTACTGATCGATCTTGGTTGGTTGAATGCAAAAGTTGATAAAACGGTTTAAATGCATGAATGCGCATCCAATGATTTAAACCTAACATGTGAGTGCTTTCTAAGTCGGTTGATTTAATCCAAGTATCAAGTATAAGATATCGAGTTTGATTAATGGTTGATTTGCATGCAAGACGTAGATTAAACATCCATTTATCGTATTAGGTTTAGGGTGCATAACATGATCCCTTTGTCTTAGTAAGACATTTTGCAAATATGGTTTTGGATAATCAAATAGTCATCTGATCCGTCCTATATCCGGGCTGACCGGAGTCGGGATAGTCCTAGACTAATGCTGGAAGGGAACCGGCCCTGTACCAGACGGCTATATGAGGCGCGAGCTAGCCGGCGGTGTAAGGGGCTTCCCTCTGGTTTTGAAAGTGAGAAATGGAGAGCCTGTTTAGGCGCGGGTTAGCCCACGGTTTATGTGCCGTGTTCTGACCTTTTAGAAAATGTTATAAAACGTGTTTAGAAATGGGCATTTGAACCCGGTTTGATTTGAAGAGGACGTTTAGATCGCATTTGTTGATTTGAAGAACTCGACTCGAAAAATCATCATTATTTTGATAATATTCGGTGTCGGGTTCGATTTGACAAACTTGACATGAATAGTTTTGAAAATGATTATGGACTAATTGTTTTAAGTCCATTTGAATGTCATTAGTCGATACTCATCATCGTACCCGGGTTAAAATCCGGCATGGTATGTAGAACCAAGGATGACTTTGTGTTGGTGACTAATATGTTTGTTTGAAAATGTAAAGAAATGAAATAAAAGATTTTAAAATACCTTCTAAATGTCATTAACCAAATGTTATCACCGAAACACGGATTTAACCGTCATGGTATGAAGAACCAAGGGTGAAAAATGCTTTATGGTTAAAACATGTGAAATAAAATGAGAATGGTTCGAAAATACTTGAAACGGTGAAAACCGATTACAAATATGAAAAATGGATTAAGGGAAATGACGAGAACAAACACGGTTGATCTCTGATCTGAATGCCCAATTTAGGCGCAGGCTAGTTGGCGACCTAAGGGGCTTCTCCCTCTGACCAAAAATCAGTTTTCGCTCGTTTATTCCATGTTTTGGTTCATGTTATGCATGTTTTAGCATGTTATAGTCATGAAACAAATGAAAACATAATAAAAGAGGATTTTTACACCCTTACACTTCTATGTTTGGTTATGGCGAGTGACCGACGTATGTGTAATAACTCGTTTGATCGGAAAAGACTCGGTTTAAAACCGTTTTGGTAAGTAAAAAAGAGTGTTTTAAGCTTAGTGATAGTGTAGTGGTAGAAGTGGTCGGTCAAGTGATTTAATGCATGATGACGGTACCAAACAATGTGTAAGGCTCGTGTTTACGATCGATAGGTCGTAAATACGCGTCGGGTTGTGACTAGGCCTTAATCCATGGGTCAAAGGATACTAACATGACACATCCTAGGGTGTTTTACAAGTATTCTAACAAGCAAAGTCTTAAGAAGAAAAAGCATCTAGAAGGGCTTTATATACACTTGTCAAGCTTCCCAAATAGACGGTTTTCACAAAAAAATTTCTTAAATCCAACTATATGCCATGATGCAACTAACATTTATACAACCTAATGCATATGCTTCTACCAACTAGTATGCCATATAATCAATAAACGGGGTCGTACTAATCACACAATTTATATAATCCAATAACACAGTAAACAACACAGCTCAATCATCAAAGATATACTCCGAACTCCATCACCAACTCCACAATACTGACTACACACTAAAGTGTGTAGCCTTGCCAGAGTGCCCATCGCAACAGGTCACTCCACGCCGCCAGTGGGGGACCGCAGCCGTTCCCACCTAATCCCCGCTCATCTCCATCGAGCGATAAACTCAAATCCATTAATGTGCACATCCCTTCTGTGGCGGGTTCCACAGAAGGCGAATAATGGGCGTGAAGCCACTCCCGCAAGTGACTTCGCTCAGCCAGGGATGCGCCCCGAAGAACACAGACAGATACAAACAATCACAACTACTAAACAGCAATCAAAACCAACAACCGTCACAGTACTCCTATGATAACAATCAACAATCACAAAACACCACCAACACATTATGGGACGAATACTGAGTAGGGACACTCTACCTGGAATGCAATACAATCAGACGATCTCAACAGCTGTTATCAAAAGTCCTCTTCTATGAATCCTCCTCCTAACATACAATCATACAATTACTACCAATCAAGAAAGACAACAAAACCCCCAAATCCCCAAATTGGGGTTTAACTAACTTTAACGAAATACCATAAAAACAGTACGTAGATCTTACCCTCGACGCAAGGATCACAAAGGTGAAAAGAAAGGTGAATTCCGACCTTCCAAGCTCCGGGATTTGCCAATAATGCGATGAATGCGAAGTACGTAGATTGATTTCTCTTTTGAAAGTAATTATGTTTGTAAAAGTGTTATATGAAAGTGACGGAAGTGTTTATATATTAAATCGCATTATTAACAAAACCCGACAAATCATCCCCTTGTAAACCGGCTACTTGATCGAGTAGCTGACATACTCGATCGAGTGTCGCCTACTCGATCGAGTATCAAGGCTACTCGATCGAGTACCCAACAGGTCAGAAACTATTTTAAATCGCAACACACCCTTACTCGACAGAGTAAGGCCCACTCGATAGAGTACCCAGAGGCTCATAAAACCGTAGTATTACAGTCTTCCTTCCTTAAAAAGAACTTCGTCCCCGAAGTTCAAACCACAACAAAACAAAGACACATACTACTTGTTTGGGCTAAAAATAGCGTAATAAAGAAAGCCCACTTAGTAAGATAAAGATTATAAAGAAGAGGGAAGGAGGAAGGGAGCCCGCGGTCAGGAAAAGGGGAGATGGGCTTGAGAAGGATCAAGAGCCCACCGTGGGAGGTGCCCGCGTTAAAGAAAAGGGTGTCAGGGAGAAGTTAGGGAGAAGTCAAGGAGAAGTTAGGGAGATCGGGGAGAATTGGTAAGGGAATTCGGATTTGGAAAGAAGTCCTTATGGAAGTAATATTCCCTTTCCATATTCAAGGTAGGACATATCTAGGGTTCTCACCCTATAAATAGCAAAGGAAGGAAATCAAGAAGGGTATTCATTCACTCATCCATATATTCATTAAGGATTATATTCAAGACAACCACATCACGACATACCATTCACAAATATACTCCATACGTGATCTTGCAGGCCTGATACCTAACGCCAGCAAGATTAGCATAAACGTTATCATTGTAATCATCCTCCTATTCATATAGTGCAATACTTGGCAGGGTACCGTCCCTCCTACGGTTGTTCCCACATTGGGTTTTCCGCGTCACCAAAATCTTACGTGTCAGTTTACATTGCGCACTTTATTTCCCGTTTACTTATTGACATATAAATCATCATACAACCAACCAACGAATATAGACTACATTGACCCTAAATCGACTTAGGTAGAAAAAGACCTAAACACTACTACACTCCCGACTCAACAAACAAAACAAAACTCAACATAAAACATGTTACTAACCCAAACTCAACCCGACTCAATCTCAACAAACATACCAACACAACACAAAAAGGGTATAAAAGCTCTTAAAAACTCTTTGCGATCATCTCCTACCCCCCCCCCCCTAAAAGAAACAAGGTTACGTCCCCGTAACCATACATACCTGATCAAAAAGGAAAGGGTAACGCTCTCTCATGACCTCCTCTGCCTCCCATGTAGCTTCCTCAGTCTCGTGGTTAGACCAAAGGATCTTAAGCAAAACTGTCTCACCACTCCTAGTCTTCCTAACCTTCCGGTCAAGAATCTGCTTAGGCACCTCAAGATATGACAAGGACTCCTCTAGCTCTAAGCTCTCTGCCTCTAACACATGTGACGGATCACTCACATACTTCCGCAGCTGGGATACATGAAACACATTATGTACCCTCTCTAACGCAGCTGGTAAAGCCAAACGATATGCAACCTCTCCAACCCACTCTAAGATCTAATAAGGCCATATGAACTTCTGACTCAGCTTACCTTTCTTCCCAAATCTCATAACCCCACGCATAGGAGACACTTTCAGAAGAACCTTATCCCCAACCTGAAACTCTATATCCTGGCGATGTAGATCTGCATAACTCTTTTGCCTATCCTGAGCCGCTCTCATCCTTTCCCTGATCATCTTAATCTGCTCAACCATCTCATGTAGCATCTCTAGTCCTAGAACCACTACCTCAGCACTGTCGTCCCAACAAATCGGACTTCTACATCTCCTCCCATATAAGGCCTCAAACGGTGTCATGCCAATACTAGTATGATAGCTGTTGTTGTAAGAAAACTCTATCAAATCCAACCTCTGTTCCCAGCTACCACCAAAGTCCATCACACAAGCTCGCAACATATCCTCAAGAGTCTTTATCGTTCTCTCAGTCTGACCGTCTGTCGCAGGATGAAATACTGTACTCATCTTCAACGTCGTTCCCAAAGTTTCCTGCAACTCTTTCCAAAACTTCGAGATAAATCTCGCATCTCTGTCAGATACTATGTCCTTAGGGACTCCATGTAACTTTAGCACATTCTTCCAATAAGCCATAGCTAATTGTGCCTTAGTCCATTTATCTTTCATTGGCACAAAATGAGCTTACTTGGTCAGTCGATCCACTATTACCCATATCATGTTGTTACCCTGTTGACTCTTCGGTAAACCCACGATAAAATCCATGGAAATGGATTCCCACTTCCACTTAGGTACCTCTAAAGACTGAATCTTACCTTGTGTTCGTCGTTGTTCCCCTTTTACTCTCTAGCATGTTAAACAACGGGCCACAAACTCAGCTATTTCTTTCTTTATCCCAGGCCACCAGAACGTGTTCTTTAAATCCTTGTACAGCTTGTCACCACCTAGATGTACTGAATACATTGTACAATGTGCCTCTGTCATGATTGTCTTTTTTAGCTCCTCATCATTAGGGACACACCACCTACCATCAAACCTCAAACTACCATCTGAATGAATAGAGAATCGAGACACTGTCCCTTTCTCTACTCCAGCTCTCCACTCAACTATCTTAGGATCCAACACCTGTTTACCGCGAATATCATCATAAAGATTAGGCTGCACTGTCAAATCTCCCCTGACATCCCCTCTCTGCATCATATGTATCCCAAACTTCCCCACCTCGTCTCTCAACCTCATCAAAGATAAAGCTGTACACAAAGAATGTACACTCTTCCTACTCAAAGCATCTGCAACAACATTGACTTTCCCTTCATGGTAGATAATATCCATGTCATAATCGCCAATCAGCTCCATCCACCTCCTCTGTCTCATGTTCGACTCCTTTTGAGTGCAGATGTACTTGAGACTTGTGATCCGAAAATACCTTAAAGGTCGCCCCATAAAGGTAATGTCTCCAAATCTTGAGAGCAAACACCACTGCACCCAACTCTAGATCGTGTGTAGGATAGTTCTCCTCATAAGGTTTCAATTTCCTAGAAGCATAGGCAATTACATTACCGTTGTGCATCAACACACACCCCAACCCATTCTTTGAGGCATCTGTATAAACCTCAAAGTTCTCGATCCCTTCAGGCAATGCTAAGATAGGAGCTGTGGTCAAACGCTCCTTTAATGTTTGGAACGCCATCTCACAACTCTCATCCCAACGAAACCTGTTCTCTTTCCTCATCAAAGCTGTCATAGGTCCAGCGATCTAGGAGAAATCTTTCACGAACCGTCTGTAGTATGCACCTAAACCCAAGAAACTCCTGATCTCAGCAACATTCTTTAGTGCTTCCCACTTTATCACTGCCTCAATCTTTGCCGGATCCACAGCTACCCCTTCCTTAGAGATCACATGCCCCAGAAAAGAAACTCTCTATAACCAGAACTCACACTTGGACAGCTTAACATATAACACATGCTCCCTCAAGGTCTGCAACACAATCCTTAGATGCTCCTCATGCTCCTCCTTAGTCTTGGAGTAGACTAAGATGTCATCGATAAACACCATCACAAACTTGTCCAAAAACTGTCTGAAGATTCTGTTCATCAAGTCCATAAACACAGCCGGTGCATTAGATAACCCAAAAGGCATCACCACATACTCATAATGGCCATACCGAGACGTGAATGCTGTCTTTGGTATGTCCACCTCTCTTATCTTCACCTGATGGTACCCCGACCTCAAATCAATCTTGGAAAAGACTGATGCACCACTCAACTGATCAAACAGGTCATCTATCCTTGGCAAAGGATACTTGTTCTTCACCGTCACTCGGTTCAGCTCCCTGTAGTCTATGCACAACCTCAAGCTCCCATCTTTCTTCTTCACAAAAAAAACTGGTGCACCCCACGGTGATACACTAGGTCTAATGTATCCCTTCTCTATCAGATCATCCAACTGTTTCCTGAGTTCCTCCATCTCCTTAGGACCCATCCGGTACGGTGCCTTAGAGATTGGCCTCGTCCCCGGTTTCAACTCAACCGTGAAATCTATCTCCCTCTTCGGTGGCAACCCCTGAATCTCCTCTGAAAGACATCTCGCAAACTTACCCACCACCGTATCGATCAATCGTCGGACTCTCCATCCGGTCATCACTCACATGGCACAAGATTAAAGGGCATCCCTTCCTCAGATAGGACTTCAAGGTCACAGCTGCAATCAACTTAACTTTGGGTTTGACCACAAACCCACGATAAGACACACTAACGCCCTTAGGACCTCTCAAAGACACTTTCTTTTGATGACAGACTATCTTAGCTTTGTAGTTTCCCAACCAATCCATCCCGACTATCATCTCAAAACCGTCTAAAGGAAACTCTAACAAGTCCACAGGTAGATCAACTTGCCCAACTATCATAGAGACATCCCTATACAACCTCCCACATGATACAGACTCACCCGAAGGTATAAAAACTTTCTCACTTACAGACTCATATACCCTCAAACCCAACCGTTTAACATGACTCGAAGATACAAACGACTGAGACGCCCCCGAATCAAACAAAACAAAGGTATGAATACCGTTAACAAGAAAAGTACCAGTGATAACATGTGCATCATCTTCAGCTGCTTTCTTCTCCATCATGAACAGCTTTCCACTGGTCTTCTGTCCACCTCCCTGGACAGTACTGGCTGATGTGGTCGGTTTAGCACCCGACCCCTGATTGTTGTTGTTGTTCGTAGCTGGTTTCTGATAGGAATTACCGCCAATGCGGTTACCTCCACCCTGGTTGCTCTGACCGCCCTGGTTAGACCATGACCCATCTGGTCTTTTACTCGCATAACTCTGTGCTGGCCCTTGAGAATAGCTCCCCTGAGCCGATCTCTGAAAAGCTCCAGGTACACTCGTGCACTCATGTCTCTTGTGGCCTACACCGCCACAGCCATAGCAGGTCATTCCCCAACTACCACTACCACTCGAACGGCCAAGCCCAAATGAAGCCCTAGTACTGAATCCTGAACCAGAAGAAAACGCTCTAGCCTGATTGTGGTTGACTTTCTTGTAGTTAGATTGGCCACCACCTTCACTCTCAGCCTTTCTTTTTTCAACTACTCTATCCCGAGCCATCTTCACCAACCTCTCAGCTCTCCCAGCCCTCTCATAAACTTCCTTAACATTAGTAAGGACTCCCACGGGTAACGTGTCCATGATTTTGGGAGTCAACCCCCTCTAAAATCTCAGCGCTAGGTTCTCCTCACTCAAACCCATGTCCTCAGCATACCTAGACTTCTCATTAAACTACTTGTAGTACTCAGCAACTGACATATCAGATGTCATCCTAAACCCATCAAACTCCTCCCTCAGCTTACTCCTCACATGCTCAGGTACAAACTCTTTCCTCATAGCCCTCCGGAACTCTTCCCAAGGTATAGTAGGTAAGCCCTGCTTCGTATACATCTCCCTAGCACTCACCTTCACCTTATCCCACCATTCACCAGCCGCTTCCCTCAAGTAGAATGCAACTTGTTCTACTTTCATCTCATTAGGACAGTGTACCAGGTCCAGTACGTTCTCCATCTCACGATGCCAATTGTCAAGAAGAATTGGCTCCCCCGTCCCCTTGTACTGTTTTGGGTTAAACCTCGCTATATAAAGGCTGATCTTAGAGTGATCAACCTCCCTATCCTTTCCCACTCTCTTCAGGGCCTCCGTAAGAGCATCCTGATGCTTCAACATCTTAACTATATCATCGATGTTCATGCTCTCAGCTCTCGCATACAAGGCGGTTTTCTTGGGCGGCATCTTGAAACTATATAAGAAAAGGGTAGATAAAAACATACGCACTATAACTCCAAAACACGAAAACAGACTGCCCAGAACACACTCGATTGAGTGCCTAAACCTACTCGATCGAGTAGCGGCTACTCGATCGAGTGCCCACCATACTCGATCGAGTGCCCCGACTTCAGACCCAAAACAGACCTTCTGATCTCTAACATACTCGACCGAGTAGCATAGCCACTTGATCAAGTGACCCCCTACCCGATCGAGTACCCAAAAACACGTTTATGGTTATAAAAACGTCAAAATACCTACTCGATCGAGTTAGACCCACTCGACCGAGTACCTCACCTACTCGATCGAGTACCCCCTACTCGATCGAGTCATGCTGACTCGTATATACTACCCGCATGTTATCTCTCATATCCCAACATACTCTGCAACTTTATAAGCTCAACTTTATAATATAATTAAGCATGCAATTCTACACAACTCCTCATATGATAAACAAATTACACTTCTTCATGTTATCAAATGCCACATAGTAAACAACCATCATACTTCTTTATACAACCAACGTACAAATACACCGACCAAATTTTCAATCATGTTTTCGATCTCTACTCCCAACATCCAACAATTCACAACATATATCGTCACATTCACATACAAGCTAACGAACACCACATATGACCTTGACATATACCCCCCATGTGACCGATTCAAAATTGTAGGGCAAGATCGCGACTTTAGGACGTCTACCAAGCCTTTGCATTAGCTCCTACAACCTTTATCCCGGGTTTATTTTAATTGACTCCCTATATTCATTAGATTCATTGGTTACAGGTTTCAGGATCGTCACTCTGATACCATTTTGTAACACCCCCATACTCCAAGTGCCTTACCAGGACCACCCAGGTATAAAAATGTTACCATCTCGGTTCCCTGAGGCAATGATAATTATAAGACAATAACGAAACAACATTTAAATAGTATAAGTTTAGTGAATAAGATACAATCCAAAACCAAATACCAAAATACAGTTACATGTTCTCAAAACCAACTGTTTACTCAACTAAATGAAATGTCTAACAAACTACTCAGGCTACAGCGGAAGACTCTATCATCTGAAAGTGGCACATCCCAGCTATCCCATGTAACTCGACTCATACCTGCTCAACAACTGCTCACCATCCCCGAATGGATCACCACAGTTTTTAAAACAATAAACGGGTCAGTACTAATCACACAATTTATATAATCCAACAACACAGTAAACAACACAGCTCAATCATCACAGATATACTCCGAACTCCTTCACCAACTCCACAATACTGACTACGCACTAAACTGTGTAGCCCTGCCAGAGGGCCCATCGCAACAGGACACTCCACGCCTCCAGTGGGGGACCACAGCCGTTCCCACCTAATCCCCGCTCATCTCCATCGAGCGATAAACCCAAATCCATTAATGTGCACATCCCTTCTGTGGCGGGTTCCACAGAAGGCGACTAATGGGCGTGAAGCCACTCTCGCAAGTGACTCCACTCAGCCAGGGATGCGCCCCGAAGAACACAGTCAGATACAAACAATCAAAACTACTAAACAGCAATCAAAACCAACAACTGTCACAGTACTCGTATGATAACAATCAACAATCACAAAACACCACCAACACATTATGGGATTAATACTGAGTAGGAAAACCCTACCTGGAATGCAATACAATCAGACGATCTCAACAGCTGTTACCATAAGGCCTCTTCTACGAATCCTCCTCCTAACATACAATCATACAATTACTACCAATTAAGAAAGACAACAAAACCCCCAAATCCCCAAATTAAGGTTTAACTAACATTAACGAAATACCATAAAAACAGTACATAGATCTTACCCTCGACGCAAGGATCACAAAGGTGAAAAGAAAGGTGAATTCCGACCTTCCAAGCTCCGGGATTTGCCAATAATGCGATGAATGCGAAGTACGTAGATTGATTTCTCTTTTGAAAGTAATTAGGTTTGTAAAAGTGACGGAAGTGTTTATATATTAAATCACATTATTAACAAAACCCGACAAATCATCCCCCCATAAACCGGCTACTCGATCGAGTAGCTGACATACTCGATCGAGTGCCGCCTACTCGATCGAGTATCAAGGCTACTCGATCGAGTACCCAACAGGTCAGAAACTATTTTAAATCGCAACACACCCTTACTCGACAGCGTAAGGCCCACTCGATAGAGTACCCAGAGGCTCATAAAACCGTAGTATTACAGCATCAATCAAAATAATGCCACATAGTCATTAACATAAAGAGGAAAAAGGAGATTGGAAAGATCATACCATGCGGTCTTCAATATCCTCATGTCTCGGATGTGGCGTAGTCGATCAATGTGACAAAGGATGGACAAGCACAATATATACAAAACAATATATACAAGACTACACTACAAAGGAAATGAACATGTTTTTGGATTTTTTGAATTTTTCAAATTTTTATGGTTTTTATGATTAATGAAATCAAAAGACATGTTTTTGTATTTTTCAAAATTTTTCAATTTTTATCATTTTTGGAATATAAATTCTCATCCCCCACTTTATTTTGGACATTGTCCTCAATGTACATGTAGGAGTGGGAATGAAAAAGAAAGTACATGTTTTTTGGATTTTTGAATAAATGCAATGATATGAATGAATGCATGCTCTAACTAAATGCAATTCTATATGACATATATAACAAATGAATGCAATATAAACTATATTATATGATGCAAGAGTTTTTGTTATGGTGGAGAGCATAATTTTGATTAGCTCCCAATGCATATGCATAAACCTCCCCAAACCAAAATAGACACTATTTCTAATGTCAAAAATTGGGGGAGTTCATGCATAAATATGCTATGCATGTAACTTTAAAATTTGTCATTTTGGATTTTGAAAATGTGAACAATAAAATGAACACCTCAATAGAACCATGTTGTTAGTCCTCTAGGTTGCTAGGACTCCACAAATATGATCAAGATAAGAATAAAAAACAAGAGAAGTAGACAAACCATAAAGGAGGTGTAATAATGTAGGATCCTCCAAGAGTTTGCTAGTCTTCACCCATTGTGTCATCATCATCATCATCATCAATCTCCTCACTTGAGGCATCATCAACCTCCATGAATGTGCAGTCATTTCCACTCTCACTTGCACTTCGTTATTCTTCCTCTTCATTCGCTTCTTCATCTTGAACTTCTTCATCTTCATCACCTTCTTGCTCACCACTCTCATCAACAACCATCTCCTCTTCACCCGGTCTACCACCTCTAGAAGTGCTAGGAAAGAAGACCTCTCTATCCGCCCAACTAGGCAAAGGACAAGATGGATCGAGAAGTCCTTACCTAGCAAGATGTAGGAGGGGCGGATATTGTGCTTTGTAAGCATCAACTCTATCATCATAAGCTTGTTTATGCATTTCCTTCATCAATAGAGTCAAGTAGTCATTTCCCGCCTTGGCATTTTCGGGTTTGAACTCGTGGTAGGCAAATGGATAAGGTGGTGTGATAATGGAGGAGGAGGGCTCGGCAACTTCTTCCCCTTGGTGTTGAATGATGTATTCTGCTTCTTCGGAGAGTGGGAGAAGATAATTCGGTCTATGAACATTCAAGCGGCAAATTTTGATAGCCAATGTGAAGGATTTAGCTTCATTTGTCAACCACCCAAATTTGTTTTCAAGAGTATCGTTCTTGACCCATTTAAACTTTTGAACCATGGTGTGCAAATCAATAATATGGCCTCCCTTTACCGGTGTATATGTATCATTTTTGTTGAAATTCCGGTTAAAGTGCTTAGCCAAATAAGTTACTAATCCTCCACTGACAATAAAGGTCGTGCCTTCTTTGCCACAATCAACATTAAGTCATCTTTCAATAAAAAGTCGTAAAGCATTGTATGGCTTGGTGAACTCTCTTCCAATGTTCAAAGTAGACTCAAGAAGAATAAAATCAAGTTCGGTAAGATGATTTGTACCTTTCCTAGCTATCAAAGTATGCCCAATAATCTTGTGCCATACTCTTATGCCCGGATGGTGGACAAGAAGAGCACGACAATCATGATAAGATGTGAATTATTTTCCGGAAATGGCCTTCCATAGAGGAGCGGGGTCATACTTGGTAGGCTTCTTTGTAAAAGTCGGGTTATCACTAAGGACAAATATCTTACCAATTTCGTCATAAGATAAGCATCTATCCACATTTTCGAGACGAAACTCAATAATGGTTCGGGTCTCCACCTTTGTGAATTTCAAAGAGCTGAAAAACTCTAAGGTGAGGGAAGAGTAAGTCAATTCTTGCATTTCCAACAATTTACTCAATCCCATAGACTCGAAAAAGGTCTTTGTTTGCTCAAGGACACCCAATTTCGACAATGTATATTGACAAATGAACTTTGTAGGCAAGATAGTTTTCTTAGCAAAGAGAATAAATTTCTTCCTATGGGATCGGAAGTGAAAATTACCTCCGGATAATCGGCTAGTTGTTCAATGACCGGAGTAGTAGAAGTAGTAGCTTCCATAGGAGGATTTTGTTCTTGAATCTCCAACCTTGCATTATGCACTACCAATGCCTTTGATACTTGTTTATCTTGAAGAGCTTGTTATCTCTTAGAAAGGTTCTTCTTTTGGGGTGCCTTGCTTCCACCTTTTGTTCTTGCCATACTCCTTTGCTTAGTAACACCAAAGAAAGCTTGAAATCTTCAATTTCTAGTAATACCCAAATCGATGTAGGATAGATGAATGTTGCCTTGTATCCCAAAAATTGACTCAAAACTTGAAGATTTTGGTGTTTTAATCACTTGTTGTTGCTAAAGGAGTGACTTATTTTTGTTTTGAGGAAGTTTGGATTTGATTAGGTTGATTTTGGTTGAGAAATTTGATTTTTGTTGATGGAGAGAATGATGGTTTTGGGTAGTGTTTCTGTTTGAAAGAATGAAAATGAATTGGGAAAGGGTGTTTAAAGACCCGTTGGATTTTTGAAACGAAGAGGGAGACGAGCGGATAGTCCTCGGGACGCTCGAATTCTTTTGTCTTTGGGTTTAGGAAAAGACGCCTGGGGACGAGCATCTCAATGGTAAGACGAGCGGATTCTTGAGCTGGGACGAGCGTCCTAAGCTTGAGACGCTCGGATTCCTTTCCAGGGAGAAATCCCAAAAATTGACAATGTAAAGACGAGCGTCTTTCCTCTGAGACGACCGTCGTGGCTGAGACGAGCGGATTCCTTGCTGGGATGCTCGGATTCTCAGTCAGACCCAAAAAGTATTTCTGCAGTTTCACAAGACGAGCGTCTTATGCCCTGGACGCTCCGGTTTACTTCAAGACGAGCGGATTCCCGTCTGGGACGCTCGGATTCTGCCTCTTCCACACGGATTCAGGTCCATCCGTGGGTGCTTCGTAACCCGTGTCATTAATTCTTACATTCTTGTGTTCTTCATTGTGGGGGCACTACAAAGGCATGAATAGCCTAGGCGATTGCTATCCCCACACTAAGGCAAAACAATACACATCAATAAACTCATAAGTTCCTCCCTCACTTCTCTCAAAATGATGAAAATCTTGATCAAGGCATAAAAATGTAAATCCAAAATTTGACAAAAATGCAATAATATAATTAAAATGCAAGTTAGGGAGTTATAATATTTACAAATGGTTGTTTATGGAGGACTCCACCAAACTCTCATCCAATAATGAGATGTCAAGGGGGCATGTTCAAGGTGTTGTTGATGTTGCTCAACACCTTGAAGAAGTAGTCAAAAGCTTGTTCATTGTCATGATAAAGATCTTCAATAGACCTTTGCACTTGTTGTTCTCCATGATGGTCTTGGGTCATAGCATTACCGATATAGGGATTGAATATCCCTTCAAACTCATCATCCCAAAGACCACATACTTCGTCTACTTGATCACTAAAAATGTCTTGAGTTGATGAAGAAAACTCTCCTTCTTTCTTATCTTGGCCAATGAGGCCTTCTTCTTCACTTGTCATGGGTGAGATTTTCAAGCTCTCTTTGTTGCAATTTCCTTCCTCTTTTGATGGAGCATCATCCACTTTCTTCTTCCATTGAAATGCCAACTTCTTCCTATCATCTTTCCGGCTATAGTGATCAACTATAAAACATGGTTCATGTAATCGGGGAGCTCTCATAGTCTTGTCAAGATTGAAAGTGATGGTTTCATCTCCCACTTCAAGGGTGAGCTCTCCATGTTTTACATCGATCACCACTCCCACGGTGTGAAAGAATGGTCTTCCTAAGATAATAGGAATGTTGGAGTCTTCTTCCATGTAAACAATAACGAAATCCACCGGGATGAAGAATTTGCCAATTCTTACGGGAACATCTTCCCATACCCCTAAAGGTGCCTTTGTTGATCTATCCGCCATTTGAAGCGTGATATTGGTGCATTTGAGCTCCCATTCCTAGCCTCTTGCTTACCGAATATGGCATGACACTAACACTTGCCCCAAGTTCACATAAAGCTTTGTTGATTGTAGTGTCACCAATAGTGCATGGAATGGAGAAACTTCCCGAATCCTTGAGCTTTAGAGGTGAACTTCCTTATTGAAGGATGGCACTACTAACTTTAGTAAAAGCAATAGTCTCAAGCTTCCGGATGGATTTCTTCTTTGTAATAATATCTTTCATATACTTTGCATAGGCCGGAACGTGATTGATTAATTCTGTGAATGGAATCGAGACTTCTAGATTATTCACAATCTCCATGAATTTTCCAAGTTGGTCATCGAACTTAGGCTTAGCTTGACGACTTGGAAAAGGAAGTCTAATCACAATAGGCTCCTTCTCTTTGGCCTTTTCTTCATTCTTCTTTGAAACTTCTTGAATGGTGGGTTCTTCTTCCCTAGAGTTTTGCACAACTCTTTCTTTGTCACTAGTCTCCACAATGTCATCCTCAACTTGCTTCTTTGGCTCTTCATAGCTTGTACCACTCCTCAAGTGGATGGCGCTCACCGATTCTTGTCTTGGGGGATTACTTTGAGGTGGTAATTGCCCCTTTTGTCTTTGAGAGCTTGAAGATGCTAGTTGAGTCATTTGGGTTTTCAACATTTTTGTGTGGGCTAGGATGTTGTTGATGGTGATGTCTTTTGCTTAGCTATCATTTTGCATTTGAGTGAAAAAATATTGTTGGTTCTTTTGCATTTGGAGGACCGCTTTTTGAACATCAAAACCTTGGTCATTTGATTGAGTGTATGGAGTTTGATTTTGATAACCTTGGTTTTGGTTGTAAAAGGGTCTTTAATTTTGGTTTCTCATTGGAGGTGGGGTGTATGTTGTTTGAGGGTTTTGAACATTTTGGCTTTTGTATGAGAAATTTGGATGGAATTTGGTGTTTTCATTGTAATAGTTGGAATAAGGGGTACCACCCTTGTATACTTGGAAAGAATTCACTTGTTCCCCTACATTCACTTTGGTTATGTCCCAAAGTTCCACAATTCTCACATATACCACTTGGAATTGATGAAGATGCCCCTATGGCATTAACATGTTGCTTAGGTGATTTGGAGGCTTCTTCAAGTTTAGCCATAGCCTTCTCAAACTTCAAGTTGATGGTATCAATATGAGCACTAAGTTGAGCACCCAATTGAGTAATAGAGTCCACTTCATGCTTTCCTCCTCTAGTAGCCTTCCGAGGTCTACTATATTGTGAGTTATGGACCGCCATTTCCTCAATCTTGTTCCAAGTTTGATTATCATCAACTTCGGTGAACATACCGTTTGATCCCATGTTGAGAATGTTTCGGGAGTCTTCATAAAGACCGTTCCAAAATTATTGTACCAAGAACCACTCGCTAAGTCCATGATGAGGACATGAGCGACAAGTTCCTTTGAATCGCTCCCAAGCTTCATACAAAGATTCTTCGTCCCTTTGTTTAAATGCCGTGATTTGGGCTCATAGCATGTTAGTCTTTTCCGGAGGGTAGAACTTTTTTGTAGAAAGCGAGAGCCAATTTCTTCCAAGAGTCGATACCAAGAGTAGCTTTATCAAGGCTCTTTAACCATTGTTTCGCGGTACTAATCAAAGAAAAAGGAAATAAGACCCATCGAATTTGGTCTTGAGTCACTCCGATTTGTGAAATCGCATCACAATAGTCACAAAAAGTCTTCATGTGAGAATGAGGGTCTTCACTAGGCATCCCCCCAAATTGGCTTCTTTCGACTAATTGGATAAATGCGGATTTTGCAATGAAATTACCGGTCAAGTGTTGTGGTGTGGGAGTACCGTTGCGTAGGTTCTCCTCGGTTGGTACAGAATGTGATTAAAACTTAGGCATTGTGGGTTGATTTTGTGTTGGGTTCTCCTCTCCTTCTCTTGCAAAAGGGTTGATGAACTCAATAGTATTTGGTTGAATATCCACAAACTCACTAATACCTCTCAAAGTAGTTCTAGCAAGTGTTCTATTGGTTCTAAAAGTTCTTTCAATTTCGTGATCAATGGGTAACAAGTTACCTTGTGTTATTCTAGACATGTAAAATATCAAACAACTCGAAAATAATTAGAACAAACCTTGAGGAGTTTTACTTCCCCAAGGCAAAGAAAGAAAGACTCAACTAATAACAATCGAAGAAAATCAAATCAAGTTAACACCGTCCCCGGCAACGGCGCCATTTTTGGTCGGGCTATCGTTTTCGGTTACTTGTCGTTAGGAGTACCTAGACCAAAACAATATTTATAACTTCACAAACTACTCTACTATTAGTAAAGAGGTAAGTAAAGGTCGGATCCCAAGGGACGGGTATTGATGTAGGTTTTTCGATTGCTAATGGTCGTGTCTAAGGGTGTCACAATTTGGGTTGAGGTAGAAGATCACTAAACTAAATAACAATGTAAATAAACAAGCAAGATGATTAAAATGAGATGTAAACAATTGATTAAAAGCACTAGGGTGTCATGGGTTCATAGAGGATTCATGGGATTTGATCATACAAACATGTTTTGAACTAGATGCAAGCAATTATTGTTGTGATGGGATCGAGTTAGTGTATATCTTACAATCCCTAGGAAGGTTTGGGTCCCGGAGCCGAATCGATTAGATTGTACAACACCTACAAGTCGACTTAATCCTCCCTATCCAACTATATGCATGGTCTAATGAGACTCGAGTTGGTTTATGTCTTACAAGTCTCATTGAAAAGATAAGTGATGGGTAAAAAATGCAAGGATTCATAGGCTCGCATTTCGTCAAACATAACATGTGCATAAGTTGAAATCACAACAAGCAAGCAAATTAATTATGAAAGCATATTAGATTAAGCATTAATCAATCCCATGTTGGTTTCCCCTAATTCCCCATTAACCCTAGTTAAGGTGACTACTCACTCATTATCAAGTTTAACATGCTAACAAGGTTGTCAATCATACTAGGAAAACAAAACATGATGAATGAATGAAGATGATTAACAATAATTAAAAAGGGATTAAGAGAATTATACCTAATGATGATTCCAAATTAAATAGCAAAGAATAATAGAAGTACTTGATGAATGACGGAAGGTTGTCAATCCTCCAAATAAACCCCAAATAATCTTCAATTACCCAAAATAAATGATGAACAATAGAGAAATTAAGGAAATGAGATTTGTATTAATGCTTAATTAAAAGTTGATTACAAGATTAAGATGAGATTAAGAATGCCTAAGAAGAACCTACCCATCTAATTAGTACAATGGGGTATTTATACTAAGGATTAAGTACATAAATTAGGGTTACTTAGGGCTTAAATGACGATTAAGACCCTTAAGAAAAGTTGAGGAAATGCTCCTCTCGAAGGAGTTGCTCATCTCCGCTTTGCTAGTCTCCGTAAAATATGCTCATCCCGAGCGGACTGGAGGAGGAGACGTGCTGCACTGGGAAGGAATCCGAGCGGCCTGAGAGGTGCGACACTCGGATTGTAGAGGGCTAGGACGAGCGGATTGGCTACGGGGACGCTCGGATTGTAGCCTGCCAGGACGCTCGTCTCGTGGCTGCGACGCCCGAATAGTAGCTCAGCAAGCTTTTCTTCTTTTCTTCTTCCAACAATCCTCAAGGATCTTGTTGGGGATGCAAGGATCTTCCCATCATTGCCCATTTACTTCATTATTTACATAGGCCTTCTAGTCTTGTCTTCACTTTGATGCTTGGTCATTAGATTTGATCAATTTAGCTCCATTTTGCCATGAAAATGCAAGGTTTGCACTCCTTTCCTACCAAGGAAACAAAATCTCAAAGAATATGCAAAACGAAAGACTAAAGATATAAATGACCCAATTATGCACTAAAAAGCATAGAACGAGGCTAATTCGGGGACTAAATATGCTCAAATATTGGTCACATCAAGTACATCATATCTCAACCGATGGTCCTCTCACGCAACCAAAGGTACAAAAGTGGGTCCCAAAAGATACGAGTATTACAATAGGTCATCATTCAATAACGGTATTTATAGAAGTATTATTGGCAAAGTAAAGTTATAGTTGTTTTACCTATAACTTCACTTACCAAGTTTATAGTTATAGTTGCTTCACCTATAACTTTATGCTGCTATATGAAGAACACGACTAAGGGTTTTAAAATCGTTATTTTCGTATCCTAAGTTTAAAATCTTTCAAAAGAAATGTGATTTTAGTAGTGTAAGGTTTGAGCCAAGTTAGATCGAATGAATTTGTGATTATCCTATTGATTAGTAAAACAATTTATGAGTTGTCACGCTATCAAGGATTTTCTAGATCATTCATTGTAACACCCCTCATTTTCGGCTAATTAAAAACTTATAGTTATATAAAATACTGAGTCAAAATAGAGAGGTATTATAATCAATATACAAAGTCTCCTATTACTAATCTTCTTTATACAAATGAAAATAGAATAAAAAAAAACTTTAAATAAATCTTCACTTGAAATAAAATCCTTTTGAACTACAGCGGAAGTAACCTAAAAAAACAGAAGATAGAAAGAAACTACCCCCATGACGAGTAGCCTAGAAGAGAGAAAACACGTCAGCCGGAAAGCTGAGTAACATATAATGCCTCAATATAAGCAGAATACTTTTTGGTCATGGGCGTGGAAACACAAACACGTAAAAGTTAAAATAAACACAAAGAATAATAAAAAAACACCTCCCGACAACTAAACTGATTCGGTCGAAACTTTATCGTCTAAGCTCACTACACAAACACTATTTATAATCTCAACAAACTATTCTTAGTAGAGTGGTAAGTAAAGGTCGGATCCCAAGGGACGAGTATTGTATTTATTTATCGGTGGTAGAAAGCTGTGTCTTTGGTGTCACAATTTGGGTTGAGGTTGAGATTTGCAATCTAAACTACTTAACAAATGCAAAGTAAAATTATGCAAGTAAAGCAAAGCAAGAAAATGGGGTTGTAAACAATTGACTAAAGGCACTAGGGTGTCATGGGTTATAAGGGAATCATGGTGAGATCACATAAATAAGTTTCATAGATTCAAGCAATTTATTGTTGTAGTGGAATCGAGTTAGTTTATATCTTACAATTCCTAGGAAGTTTTGGGTCTTGAAGCCTAGTCGTTCAAGACTTTACAACACCTACAAGTCAACTTAATTCTTTCTATTCAACTATATGCATGGTCTAACAAGCCTTGAGTTAGTTAATGTCTTACAAGTCTTGTTGAAAGGATAAGAGAATCATGCTAGGTTGTCAATCAAGCATTTCATCAAACATAACATGTGCATAAGTTGAAACTACAATAAGCAAGCATTCATATAAACTTATTAAGTAAAGATCTACCCCATGATTAACTCCCCTAATCCCCCATTAACCCTAGTTAAGGAACTACTCACTCATTATCATGGTGAACATGCTAATAATGCTGTCAATCATCTTAACAAGTCTAAACATGATGAAAGAGTAAAACAATAAAAAAGGATTAAGTAAAGAGTAGAGAAATTATACCAACTTAGGATGATCAAATAGAAAGCAAAGAATAATCGAAGAAAACTTGATGGATGATGAAGAGTTGTCAATTCTCCAATAAACCCAAATAATCTTCAAATTACCCAACTAAATCTAAGAACACTTGAATAATTAAGGAAAGATTAAGATGTGATTAAGATAGAATTGTGTAATTGGATGGTATTAATCTACTAAATAACTTGGATTAATCTAAGATAACCTCCTAATAAAACTTGATTATAAAACTTGATGATAAAACTTGATAATCTCCTATTACAATGGAGTATTTATACTAAGTACAAGTATTATGTTAACTAAGGGCTTAAATGACGATTAAGAGAGTTTAACGCCTTGAAAGTCCAGCTTGAAGACGCACGACCTGCCCTTGATGGACGCCCATGCTGTAATGAAAGACGCCCGTCCTGCTTATGGGACGCTCGGGCTGAGTCTTGGGGACGCCCGTCCTGCTCTTTGGGACGCCCGAACTGCTTCTGGGATGCCCGTCTCAAAGGGCAGCTTAGCTTCTTGTTCATTTGGCTGCCTCATGATCCGTGGGCATCATTGAGAAGCCATGGGGGTCCTTCATCATTTCCCATATACTTGTTTTATTGACTTAGGCCTTTAGTATTGGTCTCCTCTTTGTTGCTTGTTCGTTAGATGTGATCCATTTAGCTCTGTTTTGCTCCATATAAGCAAGGTTAGCATTCCTCTCCTACCAAGGACACAAAACCTCATAGAATATGCAAAGTAGGAAGCTAAAGATAACAAAAGACCCTAATACATGCAAGAAAGCATTGGAACGAGGCTAGTTAGGGGACTATACGTGCGTAAATACAAGTCACATCTATCCCCAAACCGAACCTTTGCTCGTCTCAAGTAAAGAGGTGACTAATACTATAACCTTTATTTATAAACTAGCCGATATGAGACAATTAGCGGGTCTCACTCCACCCCTTCAAATCACAACAAGACATCTATGAGGTAAGATGCCTTCTTGCAAGGCAAGGTGGGGCTTGCCAATATGGCGATGCATCCAAGCATTAAGCACACAAAAACATGTAAAAGGATGCATCTACAAAAGAATAGCCACTTTCCTCATCTATGTGGCGGAAATCTGTTGGATTTATTAATCTCATTAATTAACATATCCATATATGTGACATTTAATTTAGTCATAAAATTAAATCTAGATCTTATGCATGCAAACTTGAACAAGAGTAGAGAAGAAATCACCATACAAGCTTATGGATTTCGGTTTTGGGCACCAATAAATTCTCCTTTTTGTTAGTTCTTGAGCTTCCTTAAAATGGATGAACAAAGGATCCAAATTAGAATCCCTCCCAAAAGTGAATACCCAAGGTGTAACTCTTAATAATTAATAATACTATGAACTAGTAATATTATTAATCTTGCTTAAAAATTGACCCAAAATATTATTTTGCTCTCTTGTTTATTCGGCGAAGAGAAGGGAAGAAGTGGAGTATTTTCTATCTCTAAGTTCTAGTAATGTTAGAGAGTAGAATGAATGTATTACACAAGAAATTATGTAGTGTAAAAATAGAATAATTATAGAAGAAAAAAAACTCTTGCTTCTTCTAGGTGGAAACCGAATGGGGGGAAGAAAAGGAGCCAATGCATGGCCAAGATGCTCTTCACAAAATCAATTAGGCATGCATGGCTAGAAGTAGTGAAATCATATGTGCTTTTCTTATTTAAATTTAAAACACAAAAAAAACCCTAAACACCCCTATAATTTCGGTACAATGTAAGATAAAATGGGTTCCATTTTATCTTTGTCAATTTGTCAATTTTGTCACAATGTCACATGTAACATGTTACATGTTTATGTCTCACATTTATGTATTTTTAATACATTAAAAATCAACATACTAATAAAAATATGTCATATACAAAATCGACTAATAATTCGTAATTACTTGTTCCAGAACGGTTTATTGAATTATAAATTACAACGTCTTGTATTTATAATAAATTATTCATTCAATTTCAATTGTTTCGTAAAAAATAATTTAATCTCGGTAATCAAACAATTTGATTACTTAGACCGTATCTTATTTAGTCGAATTACAATAAGACACGTCAATTATACTCACAAAATCGTCCGTCAATTTTAAGCAATTTAATTAACCCGTATCGACATACGATCAATTAAATAATCAATTAAGAGTGTCACCCTTTAGGTATGACCTAAGGGGATCAAATGATCACCACCGTCGCACGACAGTAATGTCAAACTCTAGTCAGCCAATCATTACCGATATGTGTGGACCGGTTGACAGTAAAATATTACTTCCCACGTGTATTCTTAAATATGAGATTTAAACATGTGATCATCATGATCGACAGTTGTGATCGCATTATTGTCGGAGGACACTTATTCCAACAAAATCATCTACAATGAAAGCAATTTAAAGGTACACACTCCATCATAGATATTAGTTCTCCTAGTTACTAAGTCCAAGAGGATACAAACAAGTCACCTCCAAGTATGCCCATGGGACCCCATTTACGAAGGTCACTTATTCCAACAATCTCCCACTTGTCCTCGACAAGTGTGCGTCACCAATTCTCTTGTCCTATTACTATCTCCCACTCAATGCAAGGTGTCTTTTGGGTCGTACTTGCAAGTGATCATATCGAGAGTGGTTTCCTCGATCTAGAGAATAACTGATTGAACGGAATTATCTACCATAGATACCTTCCGAGCGTGGCCACACATTTCCAGTTCATTACTCCTCGAGTGGCCCTGAGATATTTTTTTAACCCTGACAAGTGGTGGACAATTCCTATCGCACTATTCCCTTCGATCAGCCACAACCATCATAGCCCAAAATATGCCCATGGGACCCCATTTACGAAGGTCGTAGTAACATAAATCAAAGCTAATCTGAAACTGTGCCACCTTAGGCGAACAGTCTTTAGTCAAAAGAATCGACTCATTAGAATACTATAGTAGCTCTTGCCACGACCAGGCTATATAAACTTGCCAGAACTTTATAAGCGGTCATAAGGCCCGACAAAGTGTTCCTAACAGTCTGCCTATGTGATCGACTAGTCATCTCACATGGATGTATGGCACTTGAACTTGCCATCAATCGCATCACACTCTAGTCACTTCGAGACGTCACCTCATATAAGTGATTTGGGCAAATACTATGTTAATCCGTGTTCATTTTAACGGGGTTCAATTGTCTCTACAACCCGTTTAGATGTAACAATGTATAAAGAAAAGATAAAAGACAAATGCGATTATGAACATGAACAAAAATAACACTTTTATTTCATTTCAAAATCTAACACAAACTTGGTACACGTTTAAGACCCATGGACACCATATGTCCATTGTGTTTAGCCTGTGATAAAGGCTTGGTGAGCGGATCGGCTATGTTGTCATCCGTCCCAACCTTACATATCGCAATTTCCTTTCTTTCAATGAAATCTCTAATTACATGATATTTTCTAAGTACATGTCTAGATCTATTACTAGATTTTGGCTCTTTAGCTTGGAAGATCGTCCCCCTATTATCACAATAGAGAGTAATGGGATCATTAGCGGTTGGTACTACTCTTAGACCTTCCGTGAATTGCCTGATCCATACAGCTTCCTTGGCAGCTTCTGACGCTGCAATGTACTCAGCCTCCGTTGTTGAATCCGCAGTCACAGCTTCCTTGAAGCTTCTCCAGCTAACAGCACCACCATTGAGCATGAAAACAAAACCAGCTTGTGATTTCATGTCATCCCTATCCATTTGAAAACTTGAGTCCGTGTAACCATTAACACGGAGTTCGGTGTCTCCTCCTAACACTAAGATAGAATCCTTAGTTCTTCTCAAGTACTTAATAATGTTCTTGACGGCTATCCAGTGACTCTCACTTGGATTTCCTTGATATCTACTCGTTATGCTCAAGGCATACGAGACATCAGGACGTGTGCATATCATGGCGTACATGATTGATCCAACGGCGGAAGCATAAGGGATCAACTTCATGCGTTCAACATCATGAGGTTTGGTGGGCGATTGAGACTTGCTCAATATTGTCCCACTAACCATAGGTAATAATCCTCTTTTGGATTTGTCCATGCTGAAACGTCGAAGAATCTTATCAACATAAGACTCTTGACTTAGTGCCAATATCCTCTTGGATCTATCTCTATGGATCCGGATACCTAATATGCATTGTGCCTCTCCTAAGTCCTTCATTTGGAAATGGTTACCTAACCACTTCTTAACAGAAGACAACATTGGAATGTCATTCCCAATGAGTAGTATGTCATCGACATACAAGATTAGAAACGCAACATTGCTCCCACTGAATTTCATGTATAAACATGGTTCCTCAACACTTCGAGTTAAACCATTCTCTTTTATCACATGATCGAATCGATGATTCCAACTTCTAGATGCTTGCTTAAGACCATAAATGGATCTCTTAAGTTTGCACACTTTGTTAGGATTTTTAGAATCGACAAAACCTTCGGGTTGTATCATGTACACCTCCTCTTCTAAATGCCCATTTAGAAAAGCGGTTTTGACATCCATTTGCCATATTTCATAATCATGAAATGCGGCAATCGCTAATAAAATCCGTATGGATCTTAGCATGGCTACGGGGGCGAAGGTTTTATCATAATGAAGACCTTGGACTTGGGTAAATCTTTTTGCCACTAGCCTAGCTTTGTAGACATCATGATGTCCTTCTATGCCATTCTTGACCTTGAAAATCCATTTGCATTGAAGATGTCTTGCCCCTTTAGGCAAATCCACCAAGTTCCAAACTTGGTTTTCATGCATATAATCCATCTCGGACTTCATGGCTTCAAGCCATAAGGAGGAATTTGGACTAGAGATTGCGGCTTTGTAGGTGGCGGGCTCGTCACTTTCTAAAAGCAACACATCGAGTGTGACAATGCAGTCGTATACCTATCAAAAATACCAACTGGCTCTAACTAATATAGCTAGGGAAGTCGCGTCGATCTCCACAGGGAGATGGGAAAATGTCAGCTTTGTCTAAGTTCGTCACGGTAACCAAATTGGGGGGTTTTAAATGTATTGTTCTAAACTAATGATACGGATAGAGAAGACAGAACAAGAGATTAAAGATTAACCAAGTACAGAAAACAGCTAAGACAGACGGTTCACCATAATCATTTGGTTAAGTAATCTAGGTCTCAGGTCAATGCAGGTATGGTCTAAGGGCAGTGAATATCTCCTTTCGGTCTCAATTCGCACTAAAACATAAATAGCTTAGCTTTCGCCCTAACTATAGTGCTCTATTGTTCGCTACTAGTCTCACCTCTTCCAACCTTTCGGTCCAGGTCAAGGGTCACTATGATATAAATGCCTAATTGCGTCGACTCAATTAAACAGATAAAGATAAATGCAGCAGTTAACAATAAAGACTACACCAGCATTAACCTAGTAAATCAATTACTATCCCTGCATAATTATGGATCCCCTTTAGTCTTATCAAAAGGGAATTAGCTATGCATCATCATCGAATTAACAATAATAACATATAGATAATTGAAACTAAACATAATAACAAAACTAATGGAGATTGAAATAGAGTAATGATGAAACGAATTAAGGAAGATAGCAAAATAACAATAAATACGATTAAGGAATTAAAGGAGAATAATAATAACAACACAAATCCGAATTCGATTAGCAAAGAGTAGAAAGAGAGCAAAATCCAATGAACAGTAGCCAAAGATAGAGTAAAAGTGAATGAGAGAGAGAGTTACGCAGTTTAGTGTTCTTTTAACATACGAAAATCCTATCCTAAACCTAACCTATGGACTAATTACAAAAGCCCATACGAAATTAGGCGGAAAATAATCTAAAGCAGGCTAAACCACTCGATCGAGTGGAAATAAACCACTCGATCGAGCAACTTAGCATAAAACCTCTCGATCGAGTGGAAATAAACCACTCGATCGAGTACTCCTTGCAAAGTCTTCTCGATTGACTCCTCGAACTGCTCGATCGAGCAACCTTAAGCATATAAAGCATTCGATCGACTAGAAAACTAGTCGATCGAGCTATTTAAGCACGTTAGACATTGAAACACCTCCCGAAACCAGCTCATGCGTCTTCAAAGTGTTAGATCCTAAGCTCCGGCTCCTCATTCTCCATAAATGCATGCAAATGGGACGAATTTAGGCTCGATTTAGCTCCTCTTTGGTTTATTCCTGCAAATTACATAAAACGAACCAAAGTAGAATATTCGGAGGTATTTGTAGCTAGAAGCTACATAAATAGTACAGAAATGTGTGTAAAAATGAGGTAAAAACCTTATATAAAATACACGCATCAAATCTCCCCAAACCAAACCTTTGCTTGTCCCCAAGCAAATTATGAATGCAACTAAGAATAAACAGTGGAACGGGACCAACGCATCAGCTACAAATCACCCACTAAAACCAGTTTAATGCAATAACTAACAAAGTGACAAATAAGAAGTGCAAACGAATTAAATCAATGTTTCAAACTTACTGAACCGTCGACCTTTCAAGACTCAAAAGATATCGGACTCTCACGGGTCGCTCATCACTCAAAATTAGGCACAAGGTGAGTATATATGTGAAAGACAGAAAGAAGTAAAGACACTCACCTAACTCGACCTATAAGAACATGCATGCAGTTAACATGAATAAAGTCTCTACAACCATACATATGCATTCCAACCATACTAATGACCAAGACACATGCCGAGGACTTACATTTGGGTAAGTGAGGTAATGGGTAAGAAGGGGCTAAGATGAATTTGGATATGTGGGGTTAATATCCAGGCTAGCAACAACGAATCCAAATTTTGAACTGCATCCTAACTTCATACTCAATATAACAAGATGAAACGGCTCAAATAACATGCACTCTACTCACGAAACACCAAAAACTCGTCAACTCCCCATAAGATATAAGTAAAACACGGGAATGAAAATCATTATACAATTTCTCATTTTCCTTCGCACATTATTTTTCTTTCTTTTTCTTCTTTTCATATTTCCATCTTTTTCGTTCTCTTTTTTTTCTTTTTCGTTTCATTTTTTTTCATTTTTCATCCATCATTTTTCTTTCATTCCCTTCAATTCTTCCACCATCTTCTGAAAATCAGATAAAAATAACCAAACTGCAGTAAAAACATTCCAAACAGCTACTCGTCACTAGCTCGGCTAGGGTAGGAAAAATTATAGATAGTAGCTAATAGGACAAAAAGGCAATTTGGCTGTGTGGGGCTCATGGGTAGAATGAAATAAAAGGGAACTGCCTCTCCTAACATGTGTCACCATCCACAGACCGAATGCATATAGGTATTAAGAAGACTAGACTCATGCTTATGCAAATTGATGTTACATGCCTTAAAGAGAGTACTACTCACATCCTAAATGAAACCGGTCATGAATGTCACCAGTTTATAAAGCTCTAACCTCAGAATGTAATGTAGCTTGCCGATATATGAATCAAGTCTATTCGTTCAGATAAGAGAGAAACAAAAACTCGTAGATCATGCACATAATCATGCCAACTAAATGTCAAGAATATGCAAGGCTCAAGTAAGGATTCAATGTAGCGTCAAAGTTCAAACGTTCCGACTCAAATTAAACGTGAAAATTTTTGATTTTATATGATTTTTTTGAATTAAAAGCAACAATGCATGCGAAAATAAATAAACGTGCAAGCGGAAATGCAAGAAAACATGCAGACACAGATATGGATGCATACCCTCCCCAAACCAAACCGTACAATGCCCTCATTGTACCAAAAATAGGGAAAGAAATGCAAACTGAAGAGAAAAGGAGAAGTGGAGCCGGAATACTTACAAAACGCCATAGAGAGGGACCTCCCCAAACCGACCATGAACATGGTAGGTCAAAGAAAGTCAAGCAATAGCTCCATAGACGTAAAATAGCAGCTGGAAGACGAAACCATTCGATCGAGCAACTAGGAATAGCTCGATCGAGTAAACTGATGTCTGGAAGGACTCGATCGAGTAAAAGAACCACTCGATCGAGTAAACGTGTTTATGCAACTGGTCGATCGAGTAGATATATCACTCGATCGAGTGAATACTACCCCAAAAGCGCTCGATCGAGTAGAAAAACTACTCGATCGAGTGGATTAACCTGTAAAACACGCATTAAAGCAAGGAAAGTACAAAAGTTGCATAAAAACAGCGTCTAAAGTTCAACAAAAATACAATAAAAACAGTCCGGGTTGCCTCCCGGAGAGCGCTGGTTTAAGAGGTCCCGCACGACCTTTCTGGCATCAATTAACCGGTGCATCTAGCTCGTCGAAGTACAAGACTTCAACACGATTGTCTGCTTCATTTGCCTCGTGGTAATGCTTCACATATTGCCCATTCACCTTGAACCTACTACCTTCGGAATCTTCGAGCTCCACGGATCCAAATTTGGTAATAGCTGTCACCGTATAAGGACCACTCCACCTGGACTTCAGCTTGCCAGGAAACAATCTCAATCGGGCATTAAACAGAAGCACCTTTTGCCCAACATGAAACTCCCGAGGTAGAATTCTCTTGTCATGCCATCTCTTCGTCTTTTCTTTATAAATGCGCGAGCTATCATAGGCATTAAGCCTAAACTCTTCCAACTCATCTAGCTGCAAAAGACGATTCTGACCACACAACTTAGGATCAAAGTTAAGCTCACGAATTGCCCACCAAGCCTTACATTCCAATTCAACAGGTAAGTGACATGATTTCCCATAAACTAACCTATAAGGTGATGCACCAATTGGTGTCTTAAAGGCAGTTCTGTAGGCCCATAATGTGTCTTCTAATTTAAGACTCCAATCCTTCCGGGATTTAGAAACTACCTTAGATAAGATCTCTTTCAACTCGCGATTAGAGACCTCAACCTGACCACTAGTTTGGGGATGATACCCCAAACCACACCGGTGTTGGACACCAACTATAGACAGAATAGAAGTTAGTTTCTTTTCCTTAAAGTGCATTCCCCCATCACTAATGACGACCCTAGGGACACCAAATCGGGGAAATATGACCTTTTTAAACATTTTTATCACGGTCTTGGCATCACAATGAGGTGAGGCAATTGCCTCAACCCATTTCGTTACATAATCTACAGCCACTAAGATGTACCTGTTACCTTTACTAGACGGGAACGGTCCTTGGAAATCAATGCCCCAGACATCGAAAACCTCAACCTCTAAGATGCCATTTTGTGGCATCTCATGTCTCTTCGAAATATTCCCTGATCGTTGGCAAGCATCACAAGTCAAAACAAAAGACTTAGCATCGCAAACAAAGAAGGCCAGTAAAAACCAGACTGAAGTACCTTAGCCACGGTGCGCGATGGACCGTGGTGACCACCATAGTAAGAGGAGTGACAGCCTTCCAGGACTACTTTGGCCTCCTAATGCGGAATACACCGTCTGTAGAGACCGTCTGCACATTCCTTAAACAAATAAGGATCATCCCGTATATCGCTTAGCGTTATACGAAAACGCTTCCTCTCGCTGGCGATGAGAAAGGTCGGGCGCGCTTGCCACCGACAACGGTTAGCTATATCTGCATACCAAGGCTCTTGGTTAACAATAGACGATAAAACAAAGAAATAAAGTATCGTCTGGGAAAGAGTCATCAATAGGTAGAGAATCTTCCCCTTCCTGTCGCGTCAGTCGCGACAGATGATCAGCTACAACGTTCTCAGCTCCTTTCTTATCCTTAATCTGCAAATCAAACTCCTGAACAAGGAGTATCCATCTCAATAGCCGTGGTTTAGCCTCCTTCTTAGCAAGGAGATGCCTCAAAGCCGCATGGTCGGTAAAAACACAGAACTTCGACCCAACTAAATAAGAACGAAATTTCTCTAAGGCATAAACTACAGCTAGCAGCTCTTTTTCAGTGGTAGTGTACTTCACTTGAGCCTCATCCAGAGTTCGGCTCGCATAGTAGATTGCATTCAAAGCTTTGTCTTTCCTTTGGCCTAGCACCGCTCCTAGTGCATAGTCACTGGCATCACACATTATCTCAAACGGCAAGTCCCACTCGGGAGGCTGTATGATCGGCGCAGAGACTAAAGCCTACTTCAACCTGTGAAAAGCAGAAAGACACTCATCAGTGAACACAAAAGGGGCATCCTTAAGTAGCAGCTGTGTAAGTGGTTTAGCAATTTTTGAGAAATCCTTGATAAACCGGCGGTAAAAGTCGGCGTGGCCAAGGAAACTCCTCACCCCCTTAAGATTAACAGGAGGTGATAATTGCTGAATCACTTCCACCTTTCCTTTATCAACTTCTATTCCCCTATCAAAAACTAAGTGCCCTAAGACAACTCCCTCGTTGACCATGAAATGGCACTTCTCCCAGTTAAGCACAAGATTAACCTCAATGCAGCGTTGCAACACTTTATCAAGGTTAGACAGACAGTTAGAAAAATCACTTCCATAAAGACTGAAATCGTCCATGAAAACTTCCATAATAGACTCACTATACTCTGAAAATATCCCCGTCATGCACCTTTGGAAGGTGGCAGGGGCATTACATAAACCAAAAGGCATCCTGCGATAAGCAAACACGCCCTGAGGACAAGTAAATGTAGTCTTAGCTTGATCGTCTGGGTGGATAGGGATCTGAAAGAACCCAGAATACCCGTCTAAATAGAAGAAAAATTTATGAGAAGCTAACCTTTCTACTATTTGATCAATAAAAGGAAGGGGAAAGTGATCATTCTTGGTGGCGGAATTAAGCTGTCTGTAATCTATGCACATCCGCCAACCAGTCACTACTCGAGTGGGTATTAACTCATTCTTGTCATTCTTGACCACAGTAGTCCCTCCTTTCTTCAGGACTACCTGTACTGGACTCACCCATTTAGAATGACCAACAGAATAAATAATACCTGCGTCGAGCAGCTTCATTACCTCAGCCATCACAACATTCTGCATCTTTTGGTTCATCTGCGCGACCCATGTCTCGCAAGGTTTGTGATCTTCCTCCAGCTCTATCCTGTGCATACAAATATCGGGACTAATCCCCTTGATATCGTCCAATGAATAACCCAGTGCTTTCCTGTTTTTCTTAAGTACAGCTAACAAGGAAGTCAGCTGATCATTATCAAGCTTAGCACTAACAATGACTGGATATTGCTCAGTATCGTCTAAGAAAACATATTTTAGATGAGAAGGAAGAGGCTTACGTTCCGGTACCTTTACCTCAATGGAGCAAAGAGTGCTAATCATCTGTTCCACTTGCTCTCCCTCAGCGTCGGTGAGTTCACGCTCATCTAAATCATCTATAAGCAAATCCAACACAGCGTCATCGTCATCTGGGCTATCTGCACACTCATCAAAAAGCATAAGAGCTTCTAGTGGGTCCTTCATGAAAGAACCCGACCAGAAGTCATAAATAGACTCATCAATAATATCAACCGAATAGCAAGTATCCCCTATCATTGGCCGAGCCAAAGTACTAGGCAGACTGAAAGTGATCGCGTCATCCCCTACTACAAGAGTCAAACGCCCTTGTTTGACATCAATAACGGCCCCAGCTGTACAAAGGAATGGTCTTCCTAAGATAATTGAGGTCCGGGTGTCCTCAGCTATATCTAAAATAATGAAATCCACTGGGATAAAGAGCTTGCCTATTTTCACAGGCACGTCCTCTAAGACACCTAAGGGCTTCCTAACAGATCTATCAGCCATCTGTAGGGTAATGTTAGTCACTTTAAGATGACTCATGTTCAGTTTCTTACAGACAGATAGGGGCATGACACTGACGCTGGCTCCTAAATCACAAAGAGCCTTATCAATAACCACATTGCCTATAATACAGGTAATACAGAAGCTACCCGGGTCTTTCATTTTAGGTGGAGCCTTATTTAAAAGTAAATTGCTAGACTCTTCCATAAATGAAACTGTCTCAAATTCACTTAAATCTCTCTTACGCGTCACAATCTCTTTCATAAACTTAGCATAAGTAGGTACCTGGGTAACAAGTTCGGTAAAAGGGACAGTTACCTGGAGGTTCTTCACAACGTCCACAAACTTACCGTACTGTCGCTCGATCTTTGTGTCCTTCAGACGACCTGGGAAAGGCACTCTGGTAGCAATGAGTGGACCCGCGACTTTCTCTTTACCTTTATCAATGCGTGACGTCTCCACAGCAGGGGAAGATGACACGGTAGCGGAATTAGATAGTAAAATAGGATCTCCGCCGCTTCTGGTACTCGATCGAGTACTTTTATCACTCGATCGAGTGATTTCATGTTGGGAAATACTCGATCGACCAATTTCCTCACTCGATCGAGTGATCTCTTTTCCAGGCTTACTCGATCGAGCATTTTTATCACTCGATCGAGTGATTTCTTCAGCAAAGTTACTCGATCGAGTAAGAATATCACTCGATCGACCATCTTCAATTTGTGCACTTCTCGATCGACCATAATTTTCACTCGATCGAGTGATGGGATGAATTATTTCACTCGATCGAGTAGATTTTTCACTCGATCGAGTGTCTGGACCACACACAGCAAGGATTTCGTCCAAAAACTCATCTATATCATCTTCCAGGGTATCTTCAGCTATCAAAACCCCGTCTTCTGGTACTTTTGGCCCCTCATGAGTAGGGCCAACTTGGAGATTCGTTGCACTAACTGGATTGCATGTCGGTAGAAGGTTGGCTTGGTCTTTCGCGAGTGTTAACTGCGCGACTTGTTCTCTAAATTCCGCTATGACAATTTTCTTCCTATTGCACTTCTCACCGAAATGTTGAGTTATGCTCAACATCAAGGATTTCAGTTCGGCAATTTCCTCGTTTGCAGAAGCAGAGACCGGTTGCGGCGCTGGCGTAGAAAGAGTAGAGACATTCTTTATTTCTTCATACAGTTGAGAAAAAGAAACTCCTTGCTTGTATTTCTGATAAGCAAGGACGCGCTCTATACTTGCCAGGCACCCAATAGGGTCATGCCCTTCTATGCCATATCTACCACATAGCTCCAAATGCTCAGTAATCGAACAAACCTGTGCACTCTCGCCTATAGCTTCTGTAATCTCCACATTACCTAGACTTTTGCTAGGACCTTCCACTGCAGCTGCTGCCAACTCATTAACTTGCTCACTACCTCGGGGATTTCCATATTCAGAGACATGAATAGCCATCTCCTCAATGAGACGCCACCCTTGGTCATCTTCAACATTCTTCGTAAATCTCCCTTTAGCTACGCTGTCAAGAATAGCTCTCTGGCTCCGATATAGTCCGTTGTAAAACTGAGTACAAAGGAACCAACGTTTGAACCCATGATGAGGCACGAGCGGACAAGCTTCTTGAACCTAGTCCAAGCCCCATTCAAATCTTCAGTAGATAGCTGCTCAAAAGAACTCATCTGAGCTCTCAAGGTATTGGTGCGCTGCGGTGGGAAATATCGCCTGTAAAAGGCCAAAGTAAGGGAACTCCAGTCGGTAACACCGGCTGCCTCCCTATCTAGATCATCTCTCAACCATTCCCGGGCATCATCAGCTAAAGAAAAAGGAAAAAGAGCTCCCTTAACTTTGTCCTGTGTCACCCCAGCAGAAAGAGGAATGGTAGAGCAATACTCTGTAAACAGCTCTATATGCCTACATGGATCCTCTTCAGGTACCCCCCTAAAGATATTTCTCTCTACCAGCTGTATGTAAGATGGGTGGATTTCAAAGTTTCCCGGATCAGTAATGGGTAATAGGAAACCTTTTGGAAGGGAATCTACATTAGGCTCTGAATGGCTGGCTATATTAGGCATTCTGGCAAATAGACTTTACAAAGCAAACAAAAAACCTGCAAAACTAATCAAAAACTTTGCAGAAATGAGATCAGCCTCAAGGAATAAATTCCTTGAGACGTGAAACAAACTTAAATAAAGCAACAAAATTGCGCCACTTCCTCGGCAACGGCGCCAAAATTTGACAGGGCAGTCATATACCTATCAAAAATACCAACTGGCTCTAACTAATATAGCTAGGGAAGTCGGGTCGATCTCCACAGGGAGATGGGAAAATGTCAGCTTTGTCTAAGTTCGTCACAGTAACCAAATTGGGGGGTTTTAAATGTATTGTTCTAAACTAATGATATAGAGAAGACAGAACAAGAGATTAAAGATTAACCAAGTAGAGAAAACAGCTAAGACAGACGGTTCACCATAATCATTCGGTCAAGTAATCTAGGTCTCAGGTCAATGCAGGTATGGTCTAAGGGCAGTGAATATCTCCTTTCGGTCTCAATTCGCCCTAAAACATAAATAGCTTAGCTTTCGCCCTAACTATAGTGCTCTATTGTTCGCTACTAGTCTCACCTCTTCCAACCTTTCGGTCCAGGTCAAGGGTCACTATGATATAAATGCCTAATTGCGTCGACTCAATTAAACAGATAAAGATAAATGCAGCAGTTAACAACAAAGACTACACCAGCATTAACCTAGTAAATCAATTACTATCCCTGCATAATTATGGATCCCCTTTAGTCTTAGCAAAAGGGAATTAGCTATGCATCATCATCGAATTAACAATAATAACATATAGATAATTGAAACTAAACATAATAACAAAACTAATGGAGATTGAAATAGAGTAATGATGAAACGAATTAAGGAAGATAGCAAAATAACAATAAATACGATTAAGGAATTAAAGGAGAATAATAATACCAACACAAATCCGAATTCGATTAGCAAAGAGTAGAAAGAGAGCAAAATCCAATGAACAGTAGCCAAAGATAGAGTAAAAGTGAATGAGAGAGAGAGTTACGCAGTTTAGTGTTCTTTTAACATACGAAAATCCTCTCCTAAACCTAACCTATGGACTAATTACAAAAGCCCATACGAAATTAGGCGGAAAATAATCTAAAGCAGGCTAAACAACTCGATCGAGTGGAAATAAACCACTCGATCGGGCAACTTAGCATAAAACCTCTCGATCGAGTGGAAATAAACCACTCGATCGAGTACTCCTTGCAAAGTCTTCTCGATTGACTCCTCGAACTGCTCGATCGAGCAACCTTAAGCATATAAAGCATTCGATCGACTAGAAAACTAGTCGATCGAGCTATTTAAGCACGTTAGACATTGAAACACCTCCCGAAACCAGCTCATGCGTCTTCAAAGTGTTAGATCCCAAGCTCCGGCTCCTCGTTCTCCATAAATGCATGCAAATGGGACGAATTAAGGCTCGATTTAGCTCCTCTTTGGTTTATTCCTGCAAATTACATAAAACGAACCAAAGTAGAATATTCGGAGGTATTTGTAGCTAGATGCTACATAAATAGTACATAAATGCGTATAAAAATGAGGTAAAAACCTTATATAAAATACACGCATCAGAGTGTTCCATCTTCTTCGATAAGTCCCACATATCGATCGGGATGGTGAATAACTCGGCCCGTTCTTCTAAGTGGAGGGGGGACAACCGCGCTAGACGACGAAGGAACATCTTCAGGCGTCTCTAACTCGGTTTGTGGCTCTTAAACTTCATCCAGTTCAAAATTTCTCCCACTCTGCCTTTTAGAAATAAATTCTCTTTCTAAGAAGACAGCCTCACAAGACACAAACACTTTGTTTTCTTGAGGTTTATAGAAGTAATAACCTCGGGTGTTATAATAGCTTACAAAGGTGCATTTTTTAGATCGTGGGGCTAGCTTATTGTCATTTTTGGTTTTGACATAAGCATCACATCCCCAAATTTTCATGTAGGATAGATTAGGAACTCTTCCTTTCCATATCTCAAATGGAGTTTTCTTGGTGGCTTTGGTGGGACAATTGTTCAAATATATTATTGTGGTTTGAATCGCAAATCCCCAAAACGAGTTCGGTAACTCGGTTTGACTCATCATGGATCGAACCATATCAAGTAGGGTTCGATTTCTCCTTCCGACAACACCATTGAGTTGTGGTGTTCCGGGTGGAGAAAGTTGTGATATAATACCACAACCTTCAAGTGTGAATCGAATTTATGGCTAAGATATTCTCCACCACGATCGGATCGTAATGCTTTTATCTTTTTGTTTAATTGGTTCTCTACTTCATTTTGAAATTCCTTGAATTTCTCAAAAGCTTCACTCTTATGCTTCATTAAATAGATTTACCCATATCTACTCAAGTCATCAGTGAAGGTTATGAAGTACTCATAATTTCCTCGAGCGGTGATACTCATTGGTCCACACACATTGGTATGTATGAGTCCCAATAGTTCACTTGCTCGAGTTCCTTTACCGCTAAAAGGATTACGAGTCATTTTGCCAAGAAGGCAATACTCGCATGTTCCATATGATTGATAATCAAATGGTGTAATCACATTAGTCGAAATTAATCTTTTGATGCGATTCTCGTTTATGTGACCTAATCGACAATGTCAAATGAACGATTTCTTTGGATCACTTGATTTCAGTTTCTTTGATTGAATGTTGTAGATGTCATTAGTCGGATTCGAGGTTTCTAAAATTTAAATGCCTTTAATGGAAGGAGCTTGGCCTATAACCAAGTCGTTCCTTGAAATAGTACAACGATTGTTTTTAATGACAAAACAAAAACCATCCATGTCCAACATAGCGATTGAAATAATGTTTTTAGAAAGTGTAGGCACATAAAAACAATTATGTAAATACAATTCAAATTCATTAGGCAAAGCTAATACATAAGTTCCCTTGGATTCGGCCGCTACTCGAGCTCCATTTCCAAGGCGTAGATCCACATCTCCTTTGCTAAGCCTCTTCACGTCTCTTAACCTCTGTAAATGATTACAAAGGTGAGAACCACAACCGGTATCCAGTACCCATGTCGTAGTGGAAGTATAATTTACATCAATAACATAAATTTCCTTAGGAATTTTACCTTTTGGAACGATGATTCCTTCCCTTATATTTCGCAAATATACGGGACAATTCCTAAGCCAATGTCCCATGCCATAGCAATAATGGCACTCATCTTCAACTTGCTTGAAGTTTTTCCCTTTCTTTCCCTTATTCTTGAACTTTTTGCCCTTGGAAGCAAGAACTTGATTGCTTGAGCTCCCACTAGTTTCGGCATCTTTCTCTTCCAAAGACAAAGATCCTATAGATTTTATGAGGCGGTCTTCCTGAGACCGGCTCACAAGAGATCTTGTAGTAGTAAGAGGTTTAGAAGAAGTGATGAAGTTTATGTTTCCATCCGAACCTATCCCAAAATGAAGTTCTCTAGTAGTGTCGAAATCATTGTTGAAGCAAACGTCGTCAAAAACATTGTGGCAAGACTCAATAGTTATTGGTGTAGTAGCGTTTGATGGATTCATTGTAATGAACTACAAGTATGGAGGAAAAGGAAATATTAACATTTTTCATTTTTAATCATACTTGTAAATAATTTTAACAAGATATGAGTATTTATATAGTGACCTCTACCCAACTATTATAAATGATTCCAAGACCCAAATTCATATTAACTTGGGCACGGTAAAGCCGATTCATCCCTCATCAATATAACTCGGTGGATTAACTCTTTAATCGATTCTACTTTTAGAACTCTTGGTCGATAAAATTACATTAATATTTATCTTTAGCCCAAAACACATCCGGCAACCATCGAGAATATTTTCGTTGAGTTCAACCCAAATTTCGAATAAATGTGTCCATCATCCAAATTTACATCAACTTGGGCATCGGTAAAGCCGAATACAACCCTTATCTTTATAAATTCGGTGGGTAGACATTTATCTCCCACTTCCCCGACGTAGCATGGTTTGTACCCCGGTAAGGCCGAGCGCACTCCCTCACGAAATAGGTTTTCATGGTTTCTAATTTTTGGTAAGGCTAAGTCTCAATTGTTTATTTTAGCAAGACGTCATGTCAATTTATTATCTATCACGTTTTAAGTGAACTAAAGCGGTGAACTACGATAATTGTAATTGACACGGTCGATTTACTCGATTTAATGATAATGCATGTTTTAGTTATGGCGATTTAGCGATGCATGCAACATATAAATAAAATGCAAAGCATAAATAAAATCCTAGTATGGCCTTCCTAAAATAGTAAATCTAATAAACTATTACAAATTCGGAAACCAACTCCTTTGGTCCCTTGAACTTCGGTCTTGGCACGCATTTCAAGGCAACACTTTCTTTGATGGATCGCCTTCTCGAGTGGCACCATCTTCAAGGTACTCCGGAATAAATAAATTATAAAATGAATTACATAATTTCCTATTATACATTTGTAATTAAAATAAAAATAAATCTATTAAATTACAAAACGGTGATACGAGATCACAATAATTACAACCGAATCGATATTCCCATATATTTCGGGTAATACCAATTAAAACTAAGGTCATACTAAGTAAAATTACATAATTCAAAAATAACATAAAATTAAAATATGACAATTATATAAAATGCAGCATTATAATATCTATGAACATGCTAGATTTTATGCTAAATCGCCTTTTAAGAGCCAATATCGTATATTAATCGGTTTTTACGAATTTGCGTGATTTAACTTATTAAAATCACAATAATTACATAAATTCATATTTATGTACAAGTTAATTACCCTAACCATCTTAGGACTCAAAATTAGTCTCCACTAACATTTTGGCAATAGTTAAACTTGATTTCTTAACATTGTTCATAAATGGACTAAAAAACACAAAATTATGCTATAAACTTCAAATTAGATTATAAAAATTTTAAATAATTTCGAAATTTGAAATTTAAACTCATGAACATTCTGGAAAAAAATGCCATGACACTCACAATGTTCAAAACTTAGGTTAAAAATTTCGAAAATTTATCGAGAAAAACAATGTTGCGGTTTATCGGTTTTTACAATTATGACCCTAAAAATATGAGAAAAATTATATTCATCAAATTTTCACTTTTAGATCTTAAATATATGATAAAATGCAACATGTGACGTTTTTGCTTAGTCATGAAGTATTTTTTAGCATTATTACTAATTATAGTCACTATCTATGTGATTTTTCATCAAAAATTCATAAATCATGCATAAAGACTTCATTATAGCCAAATATTTTACACACATCTTGTAAAATTGCATGTGACAACATACTAAGTTTCCATGACCAGATTGGAAATATAACTCATATTAACCTATTTACCCATTTAAATACGATTTTAACTTGAAAAATCCATATTTCGAGCAATACAACTCATTTTATCGTGAAAATTTACAGGCCATCAGTAGATAATATATGTGAAAAGATATCCAAAAACCACTGAAAAAATCGAAGTTTAGCTATTTTTCGTCCAAAAATGACATTTTTATCATAAAAATCACATTTTAATGCCAATATTATATAAAATGAACAAAATGTCCTAAAAATCACTTAGGACCAGAAAATTTTAACATGCAAGGTTATTTTTAGGTTTATCTTCATAAAACCAAATTAATTAGTTTTGTATGTTAATCATATAACTCGGAAAAACTATAAACCGATTTGCATGCAAACAACCTAAGGCTCATGATACCGCTTGTTGGATTTATTAATCTCATTAATTAACATATTCATATATGTGACATTTAATTTAGTCATAAACTTAAATCTTGATCTTATGCATGCAAACTTGAACAAGAGTAGAGAAGAAATCATCATACAAGCTTATGGATTTCGGTTTTGGGCACCAACAAATTCTCCTATTTGTTAGTTCTTGAGCTTCCTTAAAATGGTTGAACAAAGGATCCAAATTAGAATCCCTCCCAAAAGTGAATACCCAAGGTGTAACTCTTAATAATTAATAATACTATGAACTAGTAATATTATTAATCTTGCTCAAAAATTGACCCAAAATATTATTTTGCTCTCTTGTTTATTCGGCCAAGAGAAGGGAATAAGTGGAGTATTTTCTATCTCTAAGTTCTAGTAATGTTAGAGAGTAGAATGAATGTATTACACTAGAAATTATGTAGTGTAAAAATAGAATAATTATAGAAGAAAAAACTCTTGCTTCTTCTAGGTGGAAACCGAATGGGGGGAAGAAAAGGAACCAATGCATGGCCAAGATGCTCTTCACAAAAGCAATTAGGCATGCATGTCTAGAAGTAGTGTATTCATATGTGCTTTTCTTATTTAAATTTAAAACACAACAAAACCCTAAACACCCCTATAATTTCGGTACAATGTAAGATAAAATGGGTTCCATTTTATCTTTGTCAGTTTGTCAATTTTGTCACAATGTCACATGTAACATGTTACATGTTACATGTTTATGTCTCACATTTATGTATTTTTAACACATTAAAAATCAACATACTAATGAAAATATGTCATATACAAAATCGACTAGTAATTCGTAATTACTTGTACTTAATCGTTTATTGAATTATAAATCACAACGTCTTGTATTTATAATAAATTATTCATTCAATTTCAATTGTTTCGTAAACAATAATTTAATCTCAGTAATCAAACAATTTGATTACTTAGACCGTATCTTATTTAGTCGAATTACAATAAGACACGTCAAGTATACTCACAAAATCATCCGTCAATTTTAAGCAATTTAATTAACCCGTATCGACATACGATCAATTAAATAATCAATTAAGAGTGTCACCCTTTAGGTATGACCTAAGGGGATCAACTGATCACCACCGTCGCACGACAGTAATGTCAAATTCTAGTCAGCCAATCATTACCGATATGTGTGGACCAGTTCACAATAAAATATTACTTCCCACGTGTATTCTTAAATATGAGATTTAAACATGTGATCATCATGATCGACAGTTGTGATCGCATTATTGTCGGAGGACACTTATTCCAACAAAATCATCTACAATGAAAGCAATTTAAAGGTACACACTCCATCATAGATATTAGTTCTCCTAGTTACTAAGTCCAAGAGGATACAAACAAGTCACCTCCAAGTTGTGTTAAACTAAGCTACTTTTGTCCATAATTGCTAAATGCTTTTGTCAAGGGCGATCGGATGGGGGTGGAAGGATGATCTTTATGAGGTTAGTGGCATATGACATGACAAATCTTGGATTCTCTACAAGTGTAAACCCCAAGGATCTTCCCAATCTCAACAAGGTGGTAAAACGAAAACGGTTTTTTGGGAATGAAGTGCTCAAGTCAATTAAAAACAAGAGTAGCGAATTTGACTAACATTCAAAATTTGACCTCAATTCAACTTCCGCATTTCATATTTCTAAACTTTGAGATGGGGTTTGTCCCTCATTTGCTAGTGTCCTTTGCTTTCGCCAATCGCTTATTAGGCAACCGGTTAACCACTAGACAATATCTCTTGGGGTGATAGTCACTTTGTCTTTGGGCAGCCGAATTCACGACCGTGTGGGGGCCCAATTTAATGGATCCCGCATCAAAGCACATTGAAGTGGTACTCCTCCATCAAATTTCTCGGTAGTTTCAATAATTCAAAACATTTGAGGTTTCCTTGACAATTAAAATGATTCCACATCACAAAGCTTTGGAAATGAGCACTTTCAAACTTATTAGAGAAAAGTATTTTTGGGTTGCCAAACCACCAAGTTAATCAAGGTCCCCTAGATAAGTTGATCAAGTCCATATAAGGTTGGATAGGTGACCCACATGCAAACCCTTGACTAGGCCTTAGACCATGGGATAAAAGATACTAGTATGACACATCCTAGGGTGTCTTGAGAGTATTCTAGCAAACAAAGTCTCAAGAAGAAAAATTATCTACAAGGGCCTTATATACACTTGTCAAGCTTCCCAAATAGACATTTTCAAAAAAATTTCTATTATGCAAACTACATGTCATGATGCAACTAACATATATATAACTCTAACGCATATGCTTCTATCAACTAATATGCCATATAAACTAAATGCAAACTCTTAACAACACATAGGTTCATACCACATCAATTAAAAAGTAGCCACATTGTCCTTAACATAATACAAAGGAGAAGGAGATTTGGAAAGATCATACCATGTGGTCTTCTATATCTTTCATGCCTCGAATGTGGCGTAGTCGTTGCAATATGATAAGAGTGACAAACAAACACATATATACAATTCTATACTACAAAGGAAAGAACATATTTTTGAAATTTTTAAACTTTTGTTTCATTTTTGAAATAAGGGTTAGATGTTAGAAGTTTAGATGTTAGAATTTAAGGGTTAGATGTTAGAAGGTTAGATGTTAGAATTTTCCATCCCCACACTAGAATGGACATTGCCCTCAATGGACAAAACAATAGAAAATTAAGCAAATGCAAATGCATGATATTAAATGAAATGCATGAATTTTACACTAAATGCATACTAAATGGTAAATATTTACATATGATTTAAACTAAACTATGCTATATGATGCATGCTTTCGATTAATTTGGAGAGCTAATTTAGATTAACTCGGGTTGCCTATGAATGAACTTCCCCAAACCAAACCAAACACTATTTCTAGTGCAAAAATAAGGAAGTTTATTCACAAGGCATGCAATGCAATGCATGAAAAGTGACTTGTCATTTTGGATTCTTTATGGTGGGGGTAAAAAAGATAGTCACCTCAATGTTGCCGAGGTGCGAGTCTTTTGATGGTGCTAGGACTCAAAACTCTTAGCCATCAAAGAGTCAAAAATGACTCTCTAAATGCTCTAAACTACATGTTATACAAGTTAAGCAAGTTATATAATCATGAGATTAAAAACACAACAAAAGGAGGGGTAGGAGACTCACGGTAGTTGGTTGACATGCTAATGTAAGCCATCAACCTATTAGTTGGTCGTCCTCCTTCATGCCTTGTCAACAATCAACTATCTCTCATATCATCATCATCATCTTCCTCCATGGAACCGGAGGCATCATCATCATCATCTTCTTCATTTGAACTTTGCTCATCGTCATCATGGCTTGATTCATTATCCTCCCCATCCTCATTATCAATATCCTCCTCACTCCTAGCTACCCGGACATCCCTTTCTTCATCTTGAGAAACTTGAGGAAAGAACACCTTCTTATCCGTCTAATCAGGCAAAGGACTCTTAGGGTCAAGAAGTCCTTGCCTAGCAAGATGGTAGAGTGGTGGATATTGGGCGTAATAGGTGTTCATCCGATCCTTGTAAGCTTCTCTATGGATATGTTTTATTAACTTGGTCAAATAATCAATGCCTTCCACAACACTTGGGTCATTTGTTGTGAACTCTTCAAAGGCAAAGGGATAGGTCGGTACAATAATGGAGGAGAGCTCTTCAATCGGATTTTGTTGTTGGTGGATGATGGTCTTTTCAAGCTTAAAGACGGGGATAAGATAGTTGTTTCGGCGAGTGGAAATGAGGCATATTTTCCTTGTCAAGATAATAGAGTCTGCATCCTTGATTATCTATTCATACCCTTGGGCGGAGTTATCATGCCTCACCCAATGGAACTTGTGAATCAATGTGCTCATATCAAGGAGATTACCACCTTTAACCGGTTTGTATGCTTTATCTTCATTGAATTTCGGGTTAAAGTGTTTGGCCAACCTCGTTATCAAGCCTCCATTAACAATATAGGTTGTCTTTTCTTTTCCCACTTTGATGTCCAACCACCTCCCCAACAACAATTGGAGAATATTATAATCATTCTTTGACTTTCCATGGACATTCATTCTAGACTCCAAGTAGGTAAGGTCAAGTTCGGTCATGTGGGTAGCTTCTTTTCTAGCGATTAAGGTGTTGGAAATGGACCTATGTCAATACCGAATACCCGGATGGTGGATATATAAGGCATTGCATTCTCTAAATGTGGTCAATTATCTTCCGGCAATTTCCTTCCAAAGGGGGTTGGCATAAAAATTGTGGGGTTTCTTGTGGAAATCCCAATGGTCACGAAGTCCAAATACCTGACCGAAATCGTCCTTTATCATCCTCCTACTTTGGTTTTCAAGCCGAAATTCAACATATTTTCGAGTCTCAATCTTATACTCCCTCAAAGAACTAATGAATTCCAAGGTGAGTGAGGGGTAAGTCAATTCATTCATCTCAAATAGGGTAGATAACCCCATAGATTCGAAAAATGCTTAGGTTTGGCCAAGCACTCCTAATTTTTCCAAAGTATCTTGGCATACAAACTTTATGGCAATGATTTTATTTTTGGCAAGGGATTCGAATGCAATTCTATGCTCATTATATAAGAAATTTACCTTCGGATAGTCTTTGAGTTGTTCGACCTCCGGTGGAGTAGTAGCAACTTCCTCAATGGCCTCAATAGGCTCCCTTACTTGCTCACTAGCTTGTTCCACTACCACCAAAGCCTTCGATGCTAGAAATTTTTGCCTTTTTGATAGAGTTTAGGATTTTGAGGCTTGAGTATTACCTTTTATTCTAGCCATGATGATTTCTCCTTGCAAATGGTGTCAACAAACCTTTGATAAGCTTGAATGTTCTTCTCTTCTTCCAACTTCAATCAATTTCTCAATCAAATTGAGGTTTTTCGAATTTGCCTTAACCCTAGAAATTTTTTATTGATTTTGAGAAGATTTTGATGTTTAATGGTCTAAATGTTGACAAAGGAGTGATTTGAATTGGATTTGAGCAAGTTTTCAATTGTTTTTGATGAATTTGGTTGACTATTTTGTGATTTTGGATGATGGGTTTGATTATTGTAGTGAGGGAGTGTGTTTGTGTTTTTGAAAGAAGAAATAGAAATGAGGATTAAAGGTTAAAAATCCCGTGTTTTATGTCTATAAGCAGGGGGACGCTCGAGCTGTGTTAGGGATGGGCGAATTTTGTTTAAGCTCTTTTATTTACTCTTTGGGGACTCCCATCTTGAGTTGGGGTCGAGCGAGCTGAGCTGAGGGGTGCTCGTCTTGATATCAGCTCAGGCGGATTCTGTTATAGCTCTTTTTTTTTCTTTGCTTTGCTCCAATCCCCACGGGCTCAGGTCTGCTCGTGGGGATCGCCTTCCCGCGACTTTGATTCTTCATTTCCTATTCTTCCATCATGGGGTTGCACTACAAAGGCTTGGTTAGCCTAGGCAATTGCTTCCCCACACTTGATCATCAAATACTACACATTTCAAACACATTAGAAACCCTCCCTCACTTGCTCTCATGTCACAAAAATTCCTAAAACAAAGCATATAAGATGCAATGCAAAAATAGAGTAATGTACAAATTAAATGAAATGCAAGTTAAGAGGTTAGAATATTTACAAATGGTGGTTTAGGGAGGACTCCACCAAACTTTCCTTCATTTAAGAGGTGTCAAGGGGGTAAAGCAGGGGCGTTGTTGATGTTGCTCAATGCCATGTAGAAGTAATCAAAGGCTTGTTCATTTTCATGGTAGAGGTCTTGCATAGACCATGCCACATTGTTGTCTTCATTCATGTAGTAGTCCGAGTCAATGTTGTGGTGACAAGGATATAGAAAGCCTTGGTCTAGGGTCATAGCATTTCCAATGTAAGGATTAACCAATCCGTCAAATTCGTCATCCCATAGACCATACACTTCCTTTGCTTCTTTCCCCATATTGGGAGGATCATGAGTTGGCAAGAGAAACTCTTCTTTGTCATGGCCAATGACGCCTTCATTGATACTTTTCATGATGGGTGAGCTTTGCAAGCTCTCATTCTTATTATGAAAAATTCCATGCTCTCCGAATAGAGCCACCTCAAAATCATCCACTTCTTTCTTCCAATTGGGCGTTTCTTTGTCCTTCTTGCTAGGATTTCCATCTCTAACTTGACCTTTGAATGGGGATTCCACTTTCTTCTTGTCACCTTCCCGGCTATAGTGATAAACCATAAAGCATGGCTCAAGCAAGTTTGGAGCTCTCATAGTCTTATCAAGATTAAAGATGATTGTTTCATCACCAACTTCAAGTTTGAGCATCCCGTGCTTTACATCAATCACCGCTCTGGCGGTGTGTAGGAATGGTCTTCCTAGAATGATCGGAATATATGAATCTTCCTCCATATCAATAATAACAAAGTCCACCGGTATGAAAAACTTTCCAATTCTCACGGGCACATCTTCCCATACCCCAAGTGGTTTCTTTGTTGTTCGGTCCGCCATTTATAGAGTCATGTTAATGCACTTGAGTTCTCCCAATCCTAGCCTTTCATATACCAAATATAGCATGACACTCAGACTTGCACCTAGGACACATAGTGCTTTGTTGATTGTGGAATCACCAATGGTACATGGAATGGAGAAACTTCCCGGATCTTTGAACTTAGGTGGGGAATTCCCATGAAGTATTGCACTACTTATCTTTGTGAATACGATGGTCTCCAACTTTCTAATGGACTTCTTCTTGGTAAGGATGTCTTTCATGTATTTTGCATAGGCCGGCACATGGTTGATCAACTCCGTGAATGGGATGGAAACCTCTAGGTTCTTCACAATCTCCATGAACTTTCCAAGTTGCTCATCAAGCTTGGTCTTAGCTTAGCGACTTGGAAACAACGGAAGTCTAATCACAATAGGTTCTTTTTTAACCTCTTTGGCCTTCTCTTCATTTCTCTTCTTTGATGATTCATTGGTAGCTGGTTCCACTACCCTAGGATTTCTCCTCAATGGTTCCATCACATCTCTTATCTTGACACTTTCCTCAATAAAATCCTCTTCAATTGGCTCCTTAGATCCCTCATATCGTGTACCACTCCTCAAGTTGATTGCATTAATGGTTCCATGTCTTGTAGGAGGATTACCTTGGGGAGGCAATTGTCCTTTTTGACTTTGGGAACTTGAAGAGGCCAATTGGGACATTTGTGTTTCCAACATCTTGGTATGAGCAAGGATATTGTTGATGGTAGTGTCTTTGGCTTGGCTATCTCTTTGCATTTGAGCAAAGAAATATTGTTGGTTCTTTTGCATTTGAAGGACCGCTTTTTTAACATCAAAAGCTTGGTCATTGGATTGATTGTAAGAGGATTGGTTTTGGAATCCTTGGTTTTGATTGAAATAGGGTCTTTGAGTAGGGTTTCTCATTGGAGGTGGGATGTGTTAGTTCAGGATTTTGAACATTTTGGCTTTTATATGAGAAGTTTGGGTGAAATTTGGTGTTGTCATTGTAAAAGTCGGAGGAAGGGGTGCCATTCTTGTATGCTTAGAAAGCATTGACTTGCTCATTTGTGCCCCTACACTCTTGTTGATCATGTCCCAAAGTTCCACAATTCTCACATACTCCATTTGGAATAGAAGATGTTGCCACCATGGCATTGACTTGTTCCTTGGATGATTGAGAAGCCTCATTCATCTTGGTTATGGCCTTCTCAAGTTTCAAGTTCATTGTGTCAATATGAGAGCTTAGTTGGGCACCCAAATCGGCACTCAATTGTGTGACAGAGTCAACTTCATGTCTCCCTCCTCTAGTAGTTATTATTGGCCTACTATATTGAGAGTTGTGAACCGCCATATCCTCTATCTTTGCCCAAGTTTGGTTTTCATCTACCTCGGTGAATCTTCCATTAGAACCCATGTTGAGCACATTCCTTGAATCTTCATACAACCCATTCCAAAATTGTTGGACTAGAAACCATTCGCTTAGTCCATGATGAGGACAAGAGCGGCATGTATCTTTGAATCTTTCCCATGTCTCATACAGAGACTTTTCATCTCTTTGCTTGAACCCGGTGATTTGGGATCTTAACATGTTGGTCTTCTACGGAGAGTAGAACTTCTTGTAAAATGCAAGTGCTAACTTCTTCCATGAATTAATTCCAAGAGTGGCGTTGTCTAGGCTCTTTAACCATTGTTTTGCGGTTCCAATCAAGGAAAAAGGAAACAATACCCATCGAATTTGATCTTGAGTTACCCCCGTTTTGGAAATGGCATCACAATAGTCACAAAAAGTCTCCATGTGTAGATGACGATCCTCACTAGGCATCCATCCAAATTGACTTCTCTCAACTAATTGTATGAATGCGAGTTTGGCAATGAAATTACCAGTCAAGTGGGGTGGTGTTGGAGTACCATTTGGTAGGTTCTCCTCGGTTGGTACGGAATGAGATGAAAATTTAGGCATTGTAGGTTGATTTTGTGGTTGGTTTTGAATTGGGTTATCCTCTCCTTGTCTTGCAAAAGGGTTGGTAAACTCAACATTATCCGATTGGATAATACCAATTTCCACAAGTTCTCCAATACCCATAATTGTTGAAGCCCCTCTAACGGTTCTTCTAATATTTGTCAAAGTTCTTTCAATATCCGGATCAATAGGCAAAAGACCGCCTTGTGATCTCCTAAACATGCAAAAATCAAACAACTAGAAAACAATTAAAACTACCTTGAGGAGTTTGACTTCCCCAAGGTTAAGAAAGACACATCTAAAAACAACAAATGATAACAATTCAATTGAACACCTTCCCCGGCAACGGCGCCATTTTGATTCGGTCGAAACTTTGTCGTCTAAGGTCACCAATCAAACACTATTTATAATCTCAACAAACTACTCTTAGTAGAGTGGTAACTAAAGGTCGGATCCCAAGGGACGGGTATTGTATTGATTTATCGGTTGTAGAAATATGTCTTTGGTGTCAAAATTTGGGTTGAGATTGAGATTTGCAATCTAAACTACTTAACAAATGCAAAGTAAATAAATGAAAGTAAAGCAAAGCAAGAAAATGGGGTTGTAAACAATTGATTAAAGGCACTAGGGTGTCATGGGTTCATAGGGGAATCATTGTGAGATCACATAAATAAGTTTCATAGATGCAAGGAATTTATTGTTGTAGTGGAATCGAGTTAGTTTCTATCTTACAATTCCTAGGAGTTTTTGGATCTCGGAGACGAGTTGGTCAAGACATTACAACATCTATAAGTCGACTTAATTCTTCCTATTCAACTATATATATGCATGGTCTAACAAGCCTGGAGCTAGTTTATGTCTTACAAGTCTTAATGAAAGGATAAGAGAATCATGCTAGGGTTTCAATCAAGCATAACATGTGCATAAGTTGAAATTACAACAAGCAATCATTCATATGAACTTATTAAGTAAAGATCTACCCCATAATTAACTCCCCTAATCCCCCATTAACCCTAGTTAAGGAATTACTCACTCATCATCATGGTGAACATGTTAATAATGGTGACAATCATCTTAACAAGTCTAAACATGATGAAAGAGTAAAACAATAAACAAGGATTAAGTAAAGAGTATATAAATTGTACCAACTTAGGATGATCAAATAGTAAGCAAAGAATAATAGAAGAAAACTTGATGGATGATGAAGAGTTGTCAATTCTCCAATAAACCCAAATAATCTTCAAATTACCCAACTAAATCTAAGAACACTTGAATAATTAAGGAAAGAATAAGATGTGATTAAGATTAAATTGTGTAATTGGATGGTATTAATCTACTAAATAACTTGGATTAATCTAAGATAACCTCCTAATAAAACTTGATTATAAAACTTGATAATCTCTCATTACAATGGAGTATTTATACTAAGTACAAGTATTAGGTTAACTAAGGGCTTAAATGACGATTAAGACCCTTAAATGAGTTTAACGCTTTGCAAGTCCCGCTTGAAGACGCACGACCTACCTTTGATGGACGCCCATCCTGTAACGAAAGACGCCAGTCCTGCTTGTGGGACGCTCGGGCTGAGTCTTGGGGACGCCCGTTCTGCTCTTCGGGACACCCGTCTCAAAGGGCAGCTTGGTTTCTTCTTCATTTGGCTGCCTCATGATCCGTGGGGGTCCTTCATCATTGCCCATATACTTGTTTTATTGACTTTGGCCTTTAGTCTTGCTCTCCTCTTTCTTGCTTGGTCGTTAGATGTGATCCATTTAGCTCCGTTTTGCTCCATATAAGCAAGGTTAGCATTCCTCTCCTACCAAGGACACAAAACCTCATGGAAGAAAGCATAGGAAAAAGGCTAGTTAGGGGACTAAATGTGCGTAAATACGAGTCACATCATAAACTCAAACTCAAACTTACTCCATAACATAATATACACTCTCGTCTCAATAATTAACTCAATCTCAACTCAGTACTCCGTCTCACTCATTACTCTGTCTCATAATATAATACTCCCAAGAAACCAAGTATCGTGATCTCATCATCGACCCTAAGCCAAGGACGAGTGGTGAGTGAACTGGCGAATAAACCGCTAAACAATATTTCCATCTTAATATTGATTTCAAACTCATAATAATATAACTGATCAATAACCATGGAAGCTCTGGACCGTAACAATAACTCGGCACACAGGCCCCATAACTCATAACTCAATACCAGTAACCATACCCATCTCAATTTCAATGTCATATCATCAATGTTCTGACTCGAAACTGCTCATCACCTAGAGTATAAAAATTTAAGCTACTCGCCCAGTGGCGAACGACAAAGAAAATGATAATTTAAATACCATACCAACCAGCTTCCAATGTAAGGAACACATGTCATTCGTAAAACATGATTTCAATTCTTATGTTACACTTCTCTGTTTTACAACACAATGATGATGTCAACCAATTAATGCAATCCTCTTCTTTTTTCATGGTAACATCTACCCGTACACACTTGATCAGTTAATGTCGCCATATTTCAGAGAACATCCCATAAACCCTCACCTATCATTGACAGAGGATTTCTTTTATAGCTCACAAGAAATATATCGTAGTACCATCCTATCAGCCTCACAACCATAAGTTGACATTACCCTAATCCTATAAACAAACTAATTTGTACCCATTTCACCAATACTAAAATTAAAACTCGAAATAAACATAGAATTACTAGTATACATAATATTGCCCCATGCAATTAATCACTATTATCATCCAATGATAAATAAATGCAGATATACATATAACCACGAATAATAATATAATAATATGATTGGTAGAATTGTGTTACCTTAAGACCATTTAATCTCAGACCATTCAAAAGCTTTAAGCAAAAGACCCATCGTCAAACTAAAATCAATCAAAAGGCATGGAGTAGTTGGGTAGCACACTAGCACCGTAATAATAATCAAGAAAAGGCTTGATGACATAGGTGATAAATTTAGTGAATTTATATGGACAAAAGGAGGAAAGCAAGGCACAAGTCAGAATATGGCATAGGAATCCTAGGTTAATGGAAAGCTGAAAAGGATTTATAGATATTAGAGGATGTTTGGTTGTGAGGTTTGGAATGGAATGGAATAGATTCTCCTCATTCAAGTGTTTGGTTGAGGCATTTTGGAATGGAGTCTAATTCTATCTCAACCCCTTGGAATCCCATACCCACCTCCTTCTCATGGATTCTAACTCAAGTCTTTTGTCTTTATTTTTCTAATGAACCAAACATGATTTGTAAGGTATGGAATTGGAACCCCATACTCCTATGGTTTCTCATTCTAATCCATTTCATTCCTAAGTAATGAACCAAACGACCCAAGATATGATTTTGGTAATTGTCAAAATACTCAAAGGATACACGACTCCAAATAAAAGAATGTAATCATCTCAACATATTTTCTTTTTTCTTCTTTTTATAATAATAATAGGAAAGATCATAAACGGGGCTTTAAAAAATTTAAGACACTTTCTGATGCGTGCATTTTATATAAGGTTTTTACCCTATATTTACACGCATTTCTATGTTATTTATGTAGCATCTGGCAACAAATGCCCCCGAATAGTCTACTTTGGTTTGTCTTGTATTATTTGCAGGTATGAACCGGAAAGGAGTATAAACGAGCCTGACCCTGTCCCGTTTGCATACATTTTGAATATAGAAGAATCGAAGCCCAGAATTTATCACCTAAGGACGCGTGAAGTGGTTTCGGAAGATGTTTTGAGTTCATCCACGCTGATACAGTGCTACTGTGCTTGATCGATTAAATTGACTGTTAAATTTGGTCGATCGAGTAGCCTTTGATGCTGAGAACCCTCAATCGAGTGCTTTCCTTTGCTCGATCGAGAAGGGTGGTTGCTGAGTTCCTCGATCGAGTACTTGCTATGCTCGATCGAGGTGTTTGACCCTTATTGTTCTCGATCGAGTGATTTATTTCTACTCGATCGAGTAGTTTTGACGATTAGAATAATTTTACGCAATCATTTAGATTTACCTTTTGGATATTTTAGTTCTATCTTAGAATAAATAAGAGGAGGCAGGAAGAACTAGGGATCATCTCTTTTCTGGCACTGTAACAACCTGGATTATATAACAAAGGAAAAACGTACTATAAAAAAATAATCAGAGTATAACACTGATAAAAGGGTCAAGGTGGCGGAAACACCTGACCAATCCGGTTCGCTACTAAAACCAAAAACCAAACTATTACATTATTAAAGGTTCTCAAAACATAAAAGCAAACACCTAATTTATTATTCGTCTCGCCCCTCGATGCATCCCAAACAACATCTTCCAAACAGCGACGAGCATTCAACCTGAGAATGGGGGTCGACAATCAGTCGTGAGTAACTAGATGCTCTCCCAGACATGTTTACAATAATTAAATATAACTAACAATCATTAACAATTGAGATGCAAAACCAGTAAACATGTGAGACCATATATACTCATGAAAACTCGACACCAACTTACCATTGAAAGAAGAAAAAGACAAACATATGAAATGATAACTCCAAGTCAAACAACATGTGATGACGCATAAAGACATAAACCATATCATGCGAATCATAAATCCATCATAACCACGACGTATAGAAACAGACCAAACAACAAAGCACGATATATAGCATTAACGTCGTTAGAGCGATTAACGAACTGCCTCTAACTAATGGAGCGATTAAC